>NC_067399.1:477382491-477594991 GCF_016432865.1 Antechinus flavipes | reverse complement strand
CCAGTATAGATTAATATACCTCTAAGATGTGGCATAGCTCAGCTGGCACAGCCTTTGAGATTCCCAGATTGTTTCCACATCACAGTTACACATAGGTTTGTTTGGTCTAGACCCATGCAATGGAATGAATTCTCTTCACCTTAGGCAATTACTCTGCAAGCTATTTTCCTAAAAAGTGCAGAAGGGTGAATTCTGACTCCAAGGCTGAATTTAATAGAAAAAAATATTATTTCCTCCTCTTCTTCTTCTTCTTCTTCTTTCTTTTTCTTCTTCTTTATCATCATCATCATCTTCTTCTTCTTCTTCTTCTTTTTCTTCTTCTTTATCATCATCATCTTCTTCTTCTTCTTCTTCTTCTTCTTCTTCTTCTTCTTCTTCTTCTTCTTCTTCTTCTTCTCTTTCTCCTCCTTCTCCTCCTCTTCCTTTCTTCATCTTCATCTTTTCTTCCTTCTCCTTCTCTTTGTCCTCCTCCTTTTTCTTCTCCTTATTTTGAGTTTTCTTTTTCTCCTATTCTACGATTACCTCTTTTCCACTGCTGATTTTATCAAAGTAGTTAAAAACCTCATTTAGGAAACTTCTTTGCCCCTACCAAGGCAAATCTGTAACCGAAGAGAGTCTCAGAAAGTTGTATGGGCCTGGAAAGGTTCAGTGACTGGCCCCAGATCATACAGAATTGTTTTAAAGTATGGTAACAGTGTCAAAAATAGGTTTTCCTTCTTCTGTGATATATTAAGTTAACAGAAGAATTCTCTCAAGTTCTTGGACAAAGAACCATTCATTTAAGTCTCTTCCTTCTCCCTTTCCTTTCTCTTCTCTCCCCATCCTTCCCTCTCTCCCTGTCTCTCTCACCTTCTCTGTTTCTCTTTCCATATATATGTGCACACAAATATACATACATATATACATCTTAGCTTTATTTGCATAACTATCAATTCTTTGTGTTATTTAAACTAGGGAACTGCAGTAAGATTTTTTTCTGAAAGGTTTCTCTAAAATTAATTTCTGAAGCTAGGAAACATTATTCAACTTTTTTCTGACCTGAAATGTAAGCTAATATTTATTCAGTGTCAGGCATTTTCTTTTAAAAACTACATGAATTAGGATCAAACCTTAATTGAAAAAAAAATCTGTCCTTAATAGGATGAGGGCCACTGACATGACATCTATTTCCTAAACCTAGTCTTTACTTTTCCTGGTCTAGACAAGTTCTGGGGTACTTTGTTCTAGTTTATTTTTATTCTCACTAGTGGTTTCTCTCTGTATGTTTCTTATGGTAGCTGACAGTGGTTCCTAAATCTAGAGGGAATTGAGTTGTTCCTGCTTGAAACAATAGAGGGATTAGGATAATTGATTAGGATAATATCTAGGACAAGAAGGGTCTTTAGATGTTACCTAATCCAAGTGATGAGGTGCTGGGTAACTAGATGGGATTGAGAGAGAGAAAGTCTGAAGTACTGATAAGATCACTACCTGAGACAAGCTGGGAAGGGCATGGATAGGGATCAGCTCAACTTTGCAGAATCAACCACTTTGGAGGTCTTGGGTAACCCCACCTTACTGTGTCTAATCAGAAAGCCAAGTTAGGATGTCAAACCCCTGAGGTTAAATTTCCCCTATAATCTGTCCAGGGCCATGCCATCTTTGCTGAATCCCTTTTGGGTTAGCCCACCATGGCATTCTACCTCATGGTGTCTTTTCTGTCATCCCCCTACTATTCCTCATGGTGTTTTTCTCCTTGTCATAACTAACTTTTAGGGTGCTACATCCTTTTTAGGATTTACCCTGTCAGTCAAAAGTACACTTTCATCTCATGGAGTGTTCCCTTTCTCCTGGTTCATTGTGAGCTCCACTGAGGAACGTGTCCTTTCCATTATTAATTGTTAAAACCCTTTTCCTTCTAATGCTATGCTCTCCTAAATCTATTTCACATTTACCACTCTGGGTGTCTATTGTACTTCTTTATTTTGTCTGTAATCTCTTCTTCTAAATAAACCTACCTTTTGCCAAAGAGAATGGTCATTGTGAATTCATCACATGACTGAACCCCAACATTTGGTACCAAACCCCAACATTCGGTGCCAATTGCCCTCCTCAACCTCACCATTTGTTCTGAACTTCAAACACATCACGAGGCCCAGAGATGTTAAATGTTTTGGCCAAAGTCACAAAGGAAATAGTAGCAGAGATAAGATTCAAATTCAAGTCCTCTGGTTCTAAATACAGACATTTTGGGCAAGTATCTTTTCATAACAGGCCTATAGTTTTCCCATTTGTAAAATAAGGAGATATGCAAAATTTTGAAATTTGCCTAAATTCTAAAGCCCTATTTATTCATTTAATAATTTAAAGTCAATAATTACTTCTCTTGTCTCTCTGCTCAACAGAACTTACTGAATCAATGAATTCATCAACCATTTAATTAATTTTTTTGCCACAATTTTATTCACCATATTCACTCAGGATGGATATCTACATACATATATACACCTGTGTACATAGACGTATATGTGTATATATATTCATATGTGTGTGTGAGAGAGAGAGAGCTTGGACAAGTAGCTTCCCATACCAGTCACTTAGTTTTCTCATCTGTAAAATAAGAAGATTTGCAAAATTTCTTCTTTTTTTAAAAGTCAGGAAGACCTGAGTTCAAATCCAGCCTTAGATATTTTCTAGCTATATGAATTTAATTAACTTAACCTATTTACCTCAGATTCCTTAATTATAAAGTAAGACTAATAATAATAGTATCTACCTTCCAAGATTGTTGTGAGATTTAAACAAGATATAATTTATAAAGCAATTAGCACTGTGCCTAGCATATAGTAGATGCCTAACAAATGTTTGTTTCCTTTTATCCTTCCTTCCTTCCTTCCTTCCTTTCTTCCTTCCTTCTTTCCTTCCTTCTTTCCTTCCTTTTTTCTTTCCTTCCTTCCTTCCTTCTTTCCTTTCTTTCTTCTTTCCTTCCTTCTTTTTTCTTTCTTTCCTTTCTTCCTCCCTCCCTCCCTTTCTCCTTCTCTTTCTCCCTCCCTGCCTCCTTCCCTTCCTTCCTTCTTTCCATCTTTCCTCCCTCTCTTTCTCTCTCCCTCCCTCTCTCCCTCCTTTTTTCCCTCCCTCTCTCCCTCCCTCCCTCCCTCCCTTCCTTCCTTCCTTCCTTCCTTCCTTTCTTACTTCCTAATGTTATTGTTAGAATCTAGTAAGACAATATATAGAAAGTACTTTGCAAAATTTAAAGCTATATAAATGGGTACTATTATGATTATTATTAACCAATTAACAAGCATTATACTTACTATGCTAGTAGCTTTACAAATGTTATCTCATTTGACCCTCACAAAGTGTTATTATATTACCTATTACAGAGTTGAGGAAACTGAGATAGAAAGAGACTAAGTAACTTGTCCCAGCTCTTAAGTTACTGAGGCCTGGTATAAATCAGATTTTCCTGACTCTAAATCTAGGGTTCTATCCCCTGTGCCACTTACCTTCAGATTATTAAGTTTTGATGTGGTAACAAGGCATTAAATTAACTAAAATTGTGACCACACCTTTAGGAAGTATGGACAAGTCCCAAGAGTGAATTATAAGGAGACAATGGATTTGTCTCAGCATACAAATTAGCCAGACCTCTGAGGGTTTTAAATCTCTAATTCCTGAGAAGTTTAGGGATGTGGAGGAAACTCCAGGTTGGGGGTGGGGAGTGGGGGAAGAGAGAGGAGAGATTTCCTCATCTCCTGCTATAGCATAAAATAGCAACTTTCCCAGAGAGACAAACCCTATTCAAAAGACAAAGTTTGAGCACAAATGAGGAAGCAGTCATATAAAGGAGGAAACAGCTTTAAGGGCCAAGGGACTTCGTTATAGAAAGGAGTGAGTTTTGGGGAAAGATGGGAAAAAAGCCATTCTGCAAACTTGCCCTGCCCAAAGAGATCCATGTGAAACCTCCATGAAGTGAAAAAGTATTTCCAGGCCCTGCAATGCTAAGAATTCGGAACTGCCTTTGATCTAATGTTGAGACTACTATTCCCACAAATGCTGTGTGGATGCCCCATGGTTATGAAATGGTATTTTACAACCATGCTAGGTTAATAATAATAGCTATTAATAACTATCATTTGTATAACCCTTTATACATATCATCTGATTTTATCTTCACGATACTCCCCAGAGGTATTATTATGATAATCATAATAATGATGATTTTTTACAGAACGGTAAATGAATGAGAAAAACTGTTGAAGAAACTGAGGCAGACCAAGGTTAAGTGTCTAAAGACACACAGATACTAAGTGTCTGAAGTTGGATTTGAACTCAGTTCTGATTCCAGGTCCAGTAATTTAGGATTTACCCTGTCTGTCAAAGGTATACTTCCATCTCATGGAGTGTTTCCTTTCTCCTGGTTCATTGTGAGCTCCACTGAGGAATGTGTCCTTTCCATTATTAATTATTAAAACCCTTTTCCTTCTAATGCTATGCTCTCCTAAATCTATTTCACATTTATCTCATTAACAAAAGAATTCTCTCAAGTTCTTGGACAAAGAACCATTCATTTAAGTCTCTCTCTTCCTTCTCCCTTTCCTTTCTCTTTTCTCCCCATCCTTCCTTCTCTCCCTGTCTCTCTCTCCTTTTCTGTTTCTCTTTCCATATATATGTATACACAAATATACATACATGTATATATATGTATTGTGTATACATATATATATATCTTAGCTTTATTTGCATAACTATCAATTCTTTGTGTTATTTAAACTAAGGAACTGGCTAAAAATAAACTATCTTCATGTTGCTGTTCAGTCATTTCAGTCACATTCTACTCTTTGTGAGCTCCTTTGGCATATTCTTGGCAAAGATACTGGAAGGATTTTCCATTTCCTTACCCAGCTCATTTTACAGATGTGGAACCCGAGGCAAATAGAGTTAAGTGACTTGCCCAGGGTCTTATGGCTAGTAAGTGTCTTAGGCTACATTTGACTCCAGGTCAGGCACTCTATCCACCGTACCACCTAACTGCCCAAACTGTCAACTGTTTTTGTTCCTCGAAAGCATTCTAGTAGGGGCTCAAGAGCCGAAGGTTTAAAAGAATGACCTCTCAGCTATCCCTGACACCTCAAGGCAATAACTATCCTCTGAGCTGCTGCTGCCCCAAGAGGGTGGGTATTTTATAAATATATCCAAGATACAGGTAAATTAGATGAAGGCTAAGCTCAGGGCACAAAGCAGTAACAGCTATTACCTATGTCACTTGGATGCTGTGAAGAGTGGTGAGTTAATGTGTTTAAAATACTCCAAGGTCTTAAAAATAAAAGGCAAGATTATCAAGATAGTGAATTAGCATTATGGCTGGGTAACAGATACTAAACACTCTTTGGTTTAAAATAGATCTAGCTCTCAAGAGAAACAGTATTTGTTTTGTTTTTGTTTTTTGACATTTTCTTGGGGGTTAGATCCATTTGTACCATAGCTTGTATATGCATAAAAAAGACAAAAGGATAAAGGTAAAGATTATGAGATCTATTTCCTGTAATATTTAATAATCACATTAAAACACTGACATATATTGCTCTGTACTTACAAATCTCGGTTTTCTTTAGGAATTACACCCCAGCATTTAATTCACCGAAATAACTCATTTTACACAGCACAACAACGTAGTAAAATAACTCATCCTGAATATATGGATATGAATAGATTTAACACATCTGCATTGAACAAAATGAATTAATCGAAAAGCTGAGAAACTGCTGTTCTCTTTCGAGAGTTACCGATTATTTTGCCATTCCCTTCAGTTTGCTTGTTTGTATTTGTTAAATTACGTTAGGAATTAGAAAATGAGCGAACCAGGAACATGAGGTGGGTTTAGCTCTGATGGGAAAGGGAGGAGGAAAAGTAAAGAAATAAAAACAGCACAAATAATAATTTGTATTATTCCTTATTTCATTAAAAAATATATTTACAATTGTGCTGAGGCCCAGGGAGAACACTCCATTCAGCACAGAGCTGTTTTATTTAATCCTTTGGAAATATTGTATTTCCATTACAACTCTCTCCCAATAGAAGTCTTGAAATTAAAATTATTTTTGAAGCTGATTGTAAAATACTAAAAACAAATTTGAGTTCAACTGCATTGCATGGTTCCCAAAGGAAGAGGGGATTCATTTCCAGATGTGGGACAGTATCTCTGGACATAAGATGGAAGATGGGTTTATTTGTAGGGAGGAAGAAGAGTGTAATTTTAATAAAGGACCCATCTGTATTGGCTATTTGTTAGTCACCAAATACTTCATTATTGATCCTGCTCAAGATAGCTCATGCTAGACAGCAATTTCATTTCTTGACTTGGATATTTTCTAGGATGGACCAAATTCCATGATAAATAAAGGCAAACTCTACCTGCAGGATTTGAGATAGGGTTTACCACCAATAAAATCATGGTAATTAGAGGATCCTGAACTGAACAGGGTTTGTTTAAAAGTGAGGATCTCTAGATAAGACATACTCTTGATGTTACTACAATGAAATCAATATGAATACAATGAGAGATATAAATATCAATTCTGACTGCCAGGACAAATCCTTTTGGGGGGTTGGGAGGGAAAAAACCTCAGACCTCACTTTACTGTCCAGTGTCATAAAGGCAGAGACTCCGAGATACCTTTAAGTACCACTGAGAAGGTTATAGAGGGAGGAAATAGGGCAGGAATGATAGTGGTGTGTCTGTTAAAGAGAGGAAGTCTACCACCTGGAAGTTTTCTATTTTAATTGATTATTCTTCCTAACTAAATGCTAATCTCATCTGGATATACCAGTTAAAAGAACACAGGTTGGTCAGCATCCTCTAAATTTCAGCACCCTAGATAAAAGCTCTGATTGCCCTGTTTTAGTTATAATTCTAGGAAATAGGGTATATAAAATTGAAGCTACAAAGAGCAAGATAGAGGTTAATGAATTTACTATCTGATAGGTAGGCACCAGTTCCCTGTTATCAAATCATTGGAATAGTCTCATAACTTTGCCCACACTGTCTGGTTAGGTGAGAATAATGAGTTCACATGAGTAAGAACATCTTAGCTACATATGGATCATCCATCAAACCACAAGTGGATCACCCACAAAAATTTAGACATTTCAAAGGGAATCTAGAGTAAATTCAAAAGAACAATTGAGATCCTCTCTGGCTACTAGAAACAAACAAACAAAAAAGACATGTTTGATATAGTGTGAAGGATTTAAGTTAGCCATAAGGAATGATTTATTAGACAGTGAGGTTGCAAGATCTCCTCTGAATAACTGTAAGTGGGATGGTTCAATCAATAAATATTTATTGAACATCTATTATGCACCTGACCCTGTATTGGAAATATAAAACATAGTCTTTGCCTCTGGAGATTTTGTAATCTCATTGATAAGGCAAAATCTACATGTATCTATTTTAATTTAAGAAATATTTATTAAATGTTTTTTTCTTTTTCTTTTTTTATTTTTTTGTTTCCCTTATGGGGAAACATATGATTAAGATAAATAAACACATTTCCTATCCTCATAGAGCTTCTAGTTCATTTTCTTGTGAAATATAAGGCATTAAAACTATGATAATGCAAATAACTATAATATGAAATGACATCAGGATAAATATTTGAGAGATAAAAATGCAATTAAAAATCTGAAGTATTTTTAGTCAATACTGACTAAACGCTTGTTATCTTTCTGATTTTATGGATTTCTGTCAGTAGTTTACCATTTTTATCATCTTGGGGTTAACTTCAATGCATTCCTCTTTCTCATTTCTCATATCTTATCAGTTATCTGCCAGCCAATTCAGAGTAATGTTGTAGAGGAAGAAAGGATATTGCTTATGTAGAGTG
Source organism: Antechinus flavipes (assembly GCF_016432865.1). NCBI lineage: Eukaryota > Metazoa > Chordata > Mammalia > Dasyuromorphia > Dasyuridae > Antechinus > Antechinus flavipes. The sequence goes on along the minus strand of NC_067399.1, from coordinate 477,587,126 downwards.
AGTAAGAGTGAAGGACCAAGACTGACACAGAAGTCTGGGGCCTTGGTAACTAGGAATATGGTAGAACATTCCATAGTAAAATGAAAATTTGGAAAAGGATAGAAGAGAGGAGGAATTCTGTTTTAAACATGTTGAGTTTGAGGTGTCTATTGGATATATAAATGAAGATATCCAAGAGATAGTTGGAAATCTGTGACTTTAGAACAGGAGAATGGCTTGGCCTGGATATATAGTTCTGGGAATCAGCTGCATAAAGACTATAATTGAACTCAAGGGAGCTGATGAAGTCACTAAATCAAGTCAAGAAGCATTTCTTCTTTTTTTTTCTTTTTTTCTTCTTTTTAAAATATTTTCTCTCTTTCTTAAACTATTTTTTAAAAACCTTTACTTTTATAAGATTTTTATTTCCAATTTATTCTCCTTCCCTTCCTCTCTTTCCTTTTCCCCAAGACAGAAAGCAATTGGATATAGATTATCCATCTGAAATCATATTAAAAATATTTCTACATTAGTCATGTTGTGAAAGAAGAACCAGAGCAAAAGGGAAAAACCATGAGAAGAAAAAACAATTAAAAAGTGAAAATAGTAGGCTTCCAAATGCATTCAAACTCCATAGTTCTTTCTTTGAATGTGGATATCATTTTCTATCATGGCTCTTTTGGAGTTGTCTTAGATTAGTACTTTGCTCTGAGAAGAGCTAAGTCCATCAAAGCTGACCATTACATAATGTTGCTGTTACCATGTACAATGCTTTCCTAGTTCGGTTTACTTCAGTAGCATCAGGATATGTAAGTCTTTCCAGATTTTTATGAACTTCACCTGCTCATCATTTCTTACAGAACAATAACATTCCATTACATTCATATATCAAAATTGTTCAACCATTCCACAGTTAAGGAGCTTCCACTCAATATCCAATTCTTGGCCTCTACAAAAAGAGCCATTATGAACCTTTTTGCACATGTGGGTCGTTTTCTCTTTTTTTATGATCTCTTTGGGATACAGAGCCACTAATGGCACTACTGGGTCAAAGGGTATGCAGTTTTATAGCCCTTTGGGTATAGTTTCAACTTCCTCTCCAGCATGATTGGATCAGCTCTCAACTTCACCAACAATGAATTAGTGTTATAATTTTATCATATCCTCTCCAACATATTTCATTTTCCTTTTATAGCATATTAATCAATATGATAGAATTGAGGTGTTATTTCAGATCAACAAGAATTTATTATGCACCTACTACATGCCAGATACTGAACTAAAGACTGAGAAAAGAGAAGGGAGATTAGGATAGAGTCTTGGGAGAAACACAAAGTGGATGTGACATTGATGAAAAACTAGCAAAGGAGACTGAGAAGTGGTAAGGCTACAGAGGAGAAACAAGAAAGAGTACTATGAAGAAAACCTCGAGAAGAAAGTATCCACAAGGAGGTAGTGACCAATAATTTCAAATGTGATAGAGATTCAGGAGTGAAAACAGGCCATTTAGACTTGACAATGAAGAGGTTACTGGTTACTTTGGAGAGAGCAATTTATTTGAATTCTGGTGAAAGCCAGATTACAAAAGGTTTAAGAAAGAGTGAGAGTAATGAAAGTGGAGGCATTGATTGTAAATAGCTTTCTTGAGGAGTTCAGTTTTAAAAGGAAGGGAACCTTTTTTTTTAAGATGATAAAGTGAAAGGGTTTTTGTTTTGCTTCGTTTTGTTTTTAAAGGATAAAACAATTTGGACATATTTGTAAGCATCAGAAAAGCAATCATTAGGAAAGGAGAGATGGGAGATAAGAAAAAGCTAGGATGATAGGGGACAATTTGCTGGAGAGATGAGGGATTCTTCATTAAAGATGCATGTAGAGGGGTTTGCCTTAGTAAAAAAGAACGATCTCGTCATCTAACACCAGCATGGAGGAAATAGTGGTGGAAGATGTTTGAGTGATGTGAGATGAAAAGGAGGAAAGAACGGGCAAATCTTAGAGAATGGTTGCCTTTTTTTTTTTTTTTTATATGAGAGAAGATCCTTAACTAAGAAAGTAAGGGTAAGTGGTACTGTGACAGACCTGAAAAGAGAAAAGAAACGAGAAAACAGCAATTAAAGAGAATGAGAGAGAATGTTTGCCTTGCTATAATTAGGGACTAATCATACTGAGATAATATCTTCCTCTTTCCCCCAAGAAAAAATGATCTTCCTCCTTCTAGTGCACTTACCATATAAGGTGTGTTTGGTAGGTATATGAATTTATGTTTCATCCCTCTACTGAACTGCACACTCTCTGAGGGCAGGACAAATCTGATCTAAAATGTCTTTCTTGATGTCTAGTATAGTGTAAGAGCCCTGGCTTTGGAATCGTAAGAAAGGAGAACAAGCATTTACCAGATGTCTACTATGTACCAAGTACTGTGCTAAGTACTTTACAAATATTATCTCCTTTGATCCTCAACATTCTGGGAGGTAGGTGTTGTGATGGTTGTGGTCGTAGTTAATTAATCACTATTTTTACAATTAAGGAAACTACAGCAGAAAGAGATTAAGTGACTTGCCCAGAGTCACAAAGTTAATGTCTGAAACTAGATCTGAATTACAGGTCTGCTGATGAGGCTGATTTCAGAAAAGCTAGAAAGACCTACATGAACTGATGCTGAGTGAAGGAAGCAGAACCAAGAGAACACAGTAACAGCAAGATTCTGTAATGATCAACTCTGATGGACTTGGCTCTTTTCAATAATGAGATGATTGAAGACAATTCCAATGGACTTGTGATGGAAAGTGCCATCTGCATCTAGAGAGAGAACTATAGAGACTGAATGTAGATCACAACATAGTATTTTCACCTTTTTCTATTATTTGTTTGCTTGGTTTTTTTTTTCCCCTTTCCCATGTGTTTTCCCACTTTGGATCTGATTTTTCTTGAACAGCATGATGAATATGAAAATATGTTTAGAAGAATTGCACATGTTTAACCTATATCAGATTGCTTGCTGTCTTGGGGAAGGGGATGAAAAGGAGAAAAAATTGGAATATAAATTCTTATAAAAATGAATATTGAAATCAATCTTTAAATCTATTTGGAAAAATAAAAAAAGATCTTCCTCTTCCATTTATTAATTGTGTTTTGGGGGGGCCCTTGGTTTCCTCATCTAGAAAATTAGACAGTTTAGCTAAAAAGTCTCTAGGGTCCTTTTTCAGTTTGCGTTCGATGCTTTTCTGATCTCTCTGGCTCTTCTGTACCCTTACCCAACATTACCATAGCACACAAATTTCTATAAGGCATGGTTTCTGTGCAGTTACTGTCTCTGATCCCAAATTTAGGTAGAGAAGAGCATATGTTTTATCTAGACACTGGATCCATACAACATACTGACTCAGACACTATTCTTTCCTCCCAGGACCATTATAAATGCACATCAGTTCAATTGGACACAGCAAATACTTCTATCCTAATTGTTGTGATGGACAAAAATGCAGCGCCTTCTCCAGAAGGGTTAATATTCCAGTTAGAAACAGTCTAGTTAGTATCTACAATAATAAGGTCTAGTATACAAAGCACTTGTTCCACAATGCCTCTGTGAAATAGGGTGCATTTTATTATCTCTGCTTTACAGATGAGGATAATGAGATTTACAGATGTAGAGCAACTTGTCCACAGTTGTCCATTCTGAACATATTAAAGCCAGGACTAGGCCAGGGCTCTCTTTCCAAGCTACCAAGACTAATTCAATGGATTCACTGAACAGAAGTCCCAAATAGTAAATAGCAGTGTCTAAATAAATGGCAGGTATATTGGTTCCACACAAGTCTAGGAGAGGATGGCCACACTAGCGGGAAAGACAGGATAGTTGGAGTAATTAGAGAAGCTCATAATAGTCTAAAACTAGTTGCCTCTAAAATCCCTTGATGATTCGATGATTGATCACAGGACTGTCTCAGTTCTCCATTAGCTATCAATAAGCATTTAAGAAGTTTACTTATTACTAAGTTTACTATATGCCAGACACTGTGCTAAAGTGCTAGTGATATAAAAAAAAAAAAAGAATACTCACCACCCAAAAAAAAAAAAAAAAAACCCAAACACACCAGTTCCCCTCCTTAAGAAACTCACATTCTAATGGGGAGACAACAGGAAAATAATTGTGTATATAAGATATATAAAATGTGAATGGAAGGCAGTCTCAGAGGGAAGAGACTGTGTGTGGAAGAAAGAACAGGAAGAAGAAAGACTTCCTAAAGAAGACATGTATTGAATATAGCCTTTCCTTAAGTGCTGAAAAGTCCTTATATTTGTTCCTGTGGTTAATAGGGAACTGCAAGAGTTTATTAAATGGAGGGGAGGATAAATAAGTTCTGCATTTTGGGAAAATCTTGTTGGCAGCTCAGAGACTTTTAACTAGAGAAGAGTGACATGAGGGAAGGAAACTAGTTAGTTGCCTATAATAATAATTGAGGTAATGAGGGTTGGCACTAAGGGTGGTAGCTTTATGGGTAGAAAGAAGAGAATCTATAAGAACGATGTGTGTGAAGGTAGAAATGGCAAAGTTGACAATAGATTGGATATGCAGGGCAAATATGATGGAAGCCAAAGATGACACTGTAGTTTCAATCCTGGGCTCCTGAGAGTATGATGGTTGCCCTCAATAGTAATAGGAAAGTTGAAAAAGACAACAAAATCTGTTTTGGATATGTTGACTCTGGACACGAGAGTTTGGGAAGCCAGTGGGAGATCCAGATCTAGTTAAGTATTAAAGATTTGAAATAAATAGTTTGGGAAACTGTACAGAGCTTCTTTTTCTCAGTCTAATCCCCAATCACTTTCTTCCTACAAGGCTTAGTTTGAGTGCCAGCTCCTTCTGTAGAAGACTTTTCCTGACTTCTCCCCAGATTTTAATGTCTACCACTTTGGATTTTTTTTTCTTGTATTTACTTTGAAAACACTTTTTTTTTTCTTGTATTTACTTGGTAAATTTACATTAAGTAAACTATGTACATATTGTTTCCCTTTGTAGAACATAAATTTCCTTACCATCAAGGACTGATTCATTTTTGTCTTATATACACAGTACCTAGATTTCCAGCAGAAGACCTTGTATATACTTAATAAATACATGTTGAATTATTGAATGAATATGTAAACCTATTTTGAACAACTCTCAGTTTTCTGCTAATTTTTTTTGGTGGGTGATCCTGGTGGTGATAGTGATTTAGGAAGTCATTCCTGATTCTTGAGAATTTTCTTTTTCACAAAATCTGAAACTATTTACTAAAGTAATAAGTATACAAGGAAACACCTTCCAGTTTCTATTTTTCTTAGGAATTAATGTTAGAGTGATTTGAAGGATTTCTGATCCATCTGATGAATCTCCCGATCATTTTGAGGAACCTAGAGAGTATGGATGGACCCTGCTCCTTTACTGTGTCTTCTCACAAAAGACCCAGGGCTCATGGCTACCATTTAGAGGTGCTTTCACACAGGCAATGGTGATAATCACAAAATATGAGCAGAAGAAAACAATCAGGAGGGTCCTTTTCAAATTTGATTTTAAGGTACAGTTGCCAACTCCCAGTCAGATGCAACTTATTGAAACTAATGAACAAGACTTATCTCCTTTACATATCTGTCCTGGCCTTTTTGACAAGATGTAGCTACTGATACAATCACTTGAGGGAAACTGTTAACACCCCCAAATCTCTATAAAAAGACAGAAGAGGAAAAAAACCAGAATGGGGCAGAATGGAAACTTCTTCTGGGTTTGATCTCTCATCCTGCCAGCCTCTGGACAATAAGCAGTTAAAATTATCAAGAAGGGAATTCCATCGTTCTATTAATGTCCTGCAATTCAGCTGTGACTGTGTTCTCTTCACTTGGTTTTCCTCTTCGAGTGCTGTTCTGTTTTTAAAGCTACTTTGAAGGAATGCTCTCCAGTGGACTGCAGCCTGTCACCGCACCCTGTCATCCGTCCGGTAATTAAAATCTGACTGATTTACTGACTGGCACCAACCATCACAGCTCAAGAGTTAGATGATGTTCATCCTTCCCAAGGCTAAATTTACTTGGTGAAAAGAGACCGCTTGCTCCCAGGCTGAGCTGTCATTCAGCTGCTGTGGAAACCATAAAGATAGCTAACAGAGCCCTCGCCAGCAGTCTTTAGTTTATTTTATTCTAATATTTATTGCCACCCAGAAAATGAACATAATACAGACAAGTTAGGGAGAGCAGTGCATGGGTGATTTGTGGGGCTGATGTGTAGTGCCATCAAAACAGTCCGACAGTAGGAAAATAAAATAGAACAGTGGTGTTTCCCCAAAGTATTCCTGGGCCAGGGCTCTGCTTATGGGAAGTCTAATGGGGGGCCATTTATTATTCTTTTCTAAGGAGATATGAACTTGGGGAAAAGGCATTATGCTTTTTTTTAACACACCCTATTTGGGAAAGTTGAAAAGAAACAGAAATAGGTAGCTTCATTTCTATGCTGAATTCTGGGGTAAATGGGGCCAGATAGGATGGTCAGAAAGGCAGAGATCACCCTGTGTCCCACAGGAATAACATGGCCTCTTGACACTGTTCGTGATGAGGGGAATAGCAGGGACCTCTTGCCTCTGGAAATTTGGCTTGGAAGTCTAGCGCCCTGGGACAGTGTCCAGCCTATTTCATGGAGTCTGTCCCCACTATGATCCTTTTTGGAGAAGGGAAACAAAGGTCCCCCAACTATAGTCACTTTGGTTACAATTTCCTCCTACTCCAGCCTAGATTGTCCCCCTTCAAAGAAACCTGGCTTCCCTCTGTCTCCTGCATCAGGAGAACAAAACCTTTACCTCTTGGCCAAACTCCCACCTCCAGGACTCATCCCCTGCTCTTCCTCTTTCTCTTTTTCCTAGAACTCAGCTTCTCACCATCTGAGTTCTTGCCTTTTAGCTGAAAGGAAGATGGCTGGAGGCACATTCCTCATTTTTTGTACCCCCAACTGTCGGACCTGTCAGCTCACATGGCACATAAATAATCCTAAAATTTAAACACGTACCATGTGGTAATAAACTCACATACCTTTCTGTTGGAGGGATGATTAATCATATGCAATATTTACAGTACAAAACAAAAATAATTATGACATCATTGATACTCATTTAAACAAATACAGGAGCAGCCACACTCAGAAAATAGAAGAAAGTGAAAAGACACTACCAGGCAAGATAAAGTTTCCATGAATTCCTCTTAAACTGCACAATCTCTCTCCTTTTCTTTTCAGGGAAACAATGTAGTTTGGAGTAAAGGATGAGCCTGGGGACTGTATGTCAGGCAATATTTCAAGGTCCATATTTTTCATCTTAGTTTTGTCCCTAAACCATATAAATGATCTTGGGTAAAATGAAAACCAGGACTGCAAACCTCAGAAAGTGGATGGAAGCACCAAGGGAGTCATATTTCTGATGAGATGTAGACCAAGGTGTTATTACCACAGCTTGTCTTATAAAACTGACCTAGTCTTTCATTCATTCATTCATTGACTCATTCATTCAAAAATATTTATTGAGTGACTACTGCATACATGTCATTGTGTGAGCAGCCATTGAGGGATACAAAGGTAAAAAAGAAGAAATAGTCACTGCTTTCAAAGACATGACAACTTGGTTGACAGGGCAAGACACAAAGGGCGGTGAGGTACAATGGGGAGAACTTGGGACTATCTAAGAATTAAGAAAGCAGAATTCTAACTGCTCTGATACCAGCCATGTCACCTTGGGCCGCTCCTTGATCTCAGTTTTCCCACCTGTCTGATGAGTTTGCATGAAATAATCATCAAACTTCCTTCTAGCAGTTCTGAAATTCTCAGAAACAAAAAAACAGACCCAAAGACATCTGAAAGCAAAAATCTTCGTGTAGCATAGCCCCCGTTGGAGGTCAGCCAATGAAAATTTTTGGAATTTCACTTGAGCCTCTAATGATAATTTGATACCCAGAAAAGACTAGTGAAACAAAATAAGCAAAGATGTAGAGGGTAGATAATAATTAATAGTAATAACATATTCTGCCTTATGATTTGAAAAGCATTTTACAAAAATCATTTCATTTTATCCTCACTACAATTCTGGGAGGTAGGTATTTCCATTATACAGATGAGGAAACTGAAGTAGGCAGAAGTTAAGTGGGATGCATTTGGGAAAACATGATAGCAACTCGTCTATAAGAAGTGAGATATTCTTTTGTGCTCCACATCATAAGTATTCAAATGAATGAATGAATGAGGCCATTCCAGATCATGTCCCATTTTAGAAAATGAGTGTTCCTGAAAAACTACAAATAACCATTTACAAAAGATCAATTATTTATGAATGTAAATCCCATTTTAAATTCACCAGGAGAGTTTTATAAGAAAGTCTGGTAGGAATCCCTTCATAAACAAAAGAATCCCTATATGATATAATTTAATAAAACATAAGCCTCTTGAAGGTAGGGTCTTTTCCCCTTTTTTTGGTCTTTGTATCACCAGAGAATAGCACATAGTAGATGCCTAAAGAATTTTTATTGAATGAATAACATTCCCCATCTATTATTCCTCCAAGAACTGATTCAAGCCCCATTTATTCCATTTTTGCCTTTTTTCAGATACTACAACCAAAATCTCTTCTAAAAGCCAAAACACTTAGAAATTTTATCATTTAGGAACTTTATTATATGTAATCTATCTGTAAATCTTAGGTTGTCAACTAAAGCATAATAAAAGTAGAGATTATATCTTATCCTTTTTTATGCTCCTTTACTACTTGCCTCCTTCTCATACCTAGGCACATTATGGGTATTTAGCTGATATTTGTTGAATTGAAGCAAATGGGATTTTATCTATGAGTCTGTATTTTTTTTTAATTTGGGGGTTGCCTACACGTGTTTATTTTTGCCAAGCCAGCATTTGTTGGGGGGACACAGGGTAAGGTCATGAGCATAAAACCCAGATTGTACTATGTAGCCTTGATTTACTACTCAGTATTCTGAAGGGTTTTACAAATGAGAGGGGGAAAATCCCTCTGAGCAGTCCTAGAACACCCTCTCCTCTACACTGAGAGTCTGACCTCTGGATGCCAGACCTCTGTCCTGGGGTGTGAAGATAAGAAGGAAAGAATATCCCAAACAAGGGATCTTCGAACACTTGCCATATAACACAGAGGCCCTATGGGGAGAGGGTGGGGAAAGATTAGTATTTTTATTTAAAATAAATCAATTGGCTAATCAGGGTGGGATTTTTCAGCTGGGAGTTGAGAGGGCAAAAGGAGAACAATAATTTTTTCAACCTGTCACTTTAAAATACAGTCCTCTTGCTTCAACCCGGCATTGATGCAGCATCAGGGTGGAGAGCCTTGAAGAAGTGTCAAGGCTAGAACGGGCATATTTTAAAGTAACAGCAAGTAAATTAAGCTAATTAAGCACTCTTAATGCCTGCATTTTTTTTCCAACAGAGTGTGCTTGCCAAGTAGAAATTGTTTCTTTCTTCCTCCTCTTTAAAAAAAAAAAAATTCATTTAGTGCTCTGATTATCTCAACTTCTGCTATTTAGAGGACTTTGCTTCTTTCCCTTTCATGTATAACCTGAGCTATGAAACTCCTAAGAAAACAAGTTATGGGGCAAGACTCAGTTTGGATGGACATTCTCTTACAACATGGATTTACTGGGTGACCTAGATAGACTAGGACATAAGGTATTAGGTTTTTAGTAGGTTTCTTCTTTGTTTTGTTATTGTTATTGCTATTATTTTATTTGTTGCTTTTGTTGGGGTTTTTTTTAAATCTCAGAACCTAGCACCATTACTGGCAACATAGTAGAGTTACATAAATCCTTGCTTAATTGATTGATTAACCTAGAGCAAATCATTCTCTATAAGAGTAATACTTGTGAAAAGTATTACCAAAAATACTTGGGCTTATGAAAAAGCTTAAGTGGGAAAATAATTGTGAAGATACTTTTAAAAATTCTTGGGGAGAAAAAATATATTCTGTAAATTCCTCGTATAGATGTTATGGGCATCATTATGTCAGCTATATCATTATTGTGGCAGGTGGTGCAGTGGATAGAGCATTGGGCCTAGAGTCAGAAGAACTGAATTCAACTTTTGTTTCCAATACTGGACCTGTAGCTCTGGGCAAGTCATTTAATCTGTCTTTACCTCAGTTGTTTCATCTGTAAAATGGGGATAATAATAACATTTCTCTCCCAGAATTATTGTTAGGATCAAATGAGATAAAATTTGTAAAGCAATTAGCAGGGTGCCTGGCACATAGTAGGTACTTAATAAATGCTTAGGTACTTTTCCCTCTCTTATCTAAAAGTTATTTAGTTCAAATAGAAATAAGCAAATCAAGCTGCTACTTGTAATTATTCTTCGCTTACATTCTGTGTACTATTGCAAAGGCATATAAAAATGATTTTTGAAGGTAACTGAATAAAAGGATTAGGATGTTAGTGTTACTAAAAACAACTATCATTAATAAAAAAAAATGCTACCTAAATTTACTTTCATATACTATACCATTATGGGCCATCTATGTACTATCACCATCTAGTACTAGTTAGACATCTTTTGCTTAGATCATAGCTTTTTAAAGATATATATCTTTGAATATAATATATATAATGAAGACACAAAAATAGTGAACTTAAGGTCAGGTGGATCCTCAAAGATCATAGCACAAGATTTTGAATTGAAAGAGATTAATAAATTCCAACTCATCCACTTTACTAAGATGGAAACAGAGGCCCAGTGAGAGGAAGCAAGCTCCCTAGTATAGGGTCATACACATAGTAGTAACTTTGTACATGTTCATAGAATGGAAGAGATGAAATCCAGTGCTATTAGTCTGAATTTTTAATGCAATTTTATATATGCATACATATTGCCTCCCCTGAAAAAATGTAAACTCCTTGAGGGCAGGAACAGTTTCATTGTTGTTTTTCTATCATCTTTAGATCCCAGCATTGTGCCTGATACACAACAGGAGTTTCAAAAAATTCTTATTGATTAATCAATTGATTCATGCAAGCCAGTGGTAACACTCAGATAAAAAGAGGCAGAAAATTGCTAGAACTCATCTTGAGCTCTGCTTTAGCATTTGAAGTATATGTATTTCTTTGGAATGGAAGGAAGAAAGTAGAAAGACTGTCCCATCAATAAATCAACCAACAAGCACAAATGAAGCATTATTGTGGCAGGCAAAACACTAAAAAATGACAACTTTCCTTGTCCTCAAGGAACTTACATTCTAACAGGAAATGTTTGTAATATATAAAATAGACATACACCTATATCTGTGTATGTAGATATACACATCCATACTTATACACTGTGATGAAGGAGCCCCCTTCCTCATCACCAGCAGCAACAGCCGCCCACAATCTACCAATAGGCAGATGAGCACCAGAGTCCTGGGAGTCACAACCATCATCTAGGGAAGTAATTTCTGTGTAGTAGCAGGGGCAGCCATTCCCACTCACTGCCCCTCACAGTCAGGCAAGGCAGCGTGGCTGAGGCTACAAGGCATCTGAGGGAGAGATGGAGGGCAGGGTGCGTCAGGCAGGTCGAAGCACCTTGACCACCCTCTCAGCCCCGATGGGGATAGCCAAGAACCCCAGCAGCCCCAGGAGGAGCAATTCCAGGGCCCCCAAGCCGCCCTGTCCTAGAAATCAGCCTCTCGAAAGATACAGCCTCGCAACTGCTCTCGTAGATGCTACAGAAGCCGTTGGTTCAGAATCAGAAAATGAAAAGATTTTGTCTGAAGAAATGACATTTTAAAAGAAGCATCATCTTCTGCTTTGCTGCTGTCCCTTCAGGACTGGGGATCTTGCCACCTGACTTGCAGTTTCTATCATTAGGATGATATCTCTTTGCCGTTTGGTCATTTTTCAGTCAAGTCGAACTCTTCATGGCCCCATTTGGGGTTTTCTTGGCAAAAAAACACTAGATAGTTTGTCATTCCCTTCTCCAGCTCATTTTGCAGATGAAGAAATGGAAGCATCCATGGATAAGTGGCTTGCCCAGGGTTATACGAGTGTCGGAGGCCAAACTGGATGGCGAGTCCTCCTGGCCCCAGGGCCGTTGCTCTGACCGCTGCACACCAGCTGTTCCTGGACTTTACCTGCACTTAAACCTTCCGTTTTACATTGCATTTCTAGCCTGTAGCCCAGTATTTTGCACAAAATAAGTGCGTAATAAAAGGTTTATTCATTCATGTATCCATATAGACCTATGTAACATATATTAGATAGATGTATACACACACATTTACTGAAAACAAGGTAGTTTGGGGAGGGAGGACCCTAGGAGCTTGGTGAGGGGATCATAATGGAAACATTATTTATTACATATATTTCCTGTTAGAATGTAAGCTTCTGGATGACAAGGAATGCTTTCATTCTTTAGCACTGGGCCCAGCACACTAGGTGCTTTGTTAATACTTCTTGATTAATTGTCATTTAGTAGCTGAGAACAGACCCGACCATCTCTAAATCTGTTCTCATTTTAGGGGAAAGGCAGGCTTTATTTGGATCAAAACAATGGGCACATGAGTTCCTGTTCTCATCCCCTAATGGTTTCCTTGAACTTCACTCTGCCTATAAAGGCCGCCATTTATACCACCATACACACAGAGCTCCAAACCACACACTCAGCTCCTAACTGGGAAAATGCCCGCCTCCTTTTGAAAGGAGAAAGAAAAAGTTCATCTCCCACGGTGTTTTCAACAACAGTCTCTCTATGATTACCTCAGACTTTGTTTCCAAATTGATGATGCTACTTAATCAAACACCATGCTGGTGTTCTTAAAAGCATTTAGGACAAAGCAATGAAGAATTCGATGGCACAATGTGGCTCTTATTTCACAGCCTAATCAAACTCATAAATTTTCTCTGGCCACCAAAATGGGTTCTTGGCGCCCTTCCGATATCCCTTGTCCCCCATTTCGTCTTCCCCCCCACAAAAAAAAAAACTTACAATAGAAATCCAAAGTGACGATTTATTTATGTTTCCAGTCACTCTAAATTAATTTCTAATCTGTGAGCGGAAAGCACCGGGCTTGGGATGCAGCCCCATCCACCCAAGACAGTGGCCATGAAGCGTAGCCCCGGCCCCGGGTCCCTGCCACGCACCCCTGAGGTCCGTGCCCCCGAGTGTCATTGGACAGTTCTGTTTGTGAAGGTGGCCTGTTCTGCCAAACACCGGCGTCCGGAGCCTTGACAGATATATCACTTTTCTGATGGGAGAGTGTTCTGAGGAGAGCTGACACATGATCAACTTCCCTCTAAAAGCTTTCAGCCAGCCTGACAGTTGTCCGGCAGGAGGGGGGGACCCGACTGTCAGAGACCAACAAGGCATTGTGGGGAGTGCATCCCCAGGAAAACAGCAGAAGGAGGAAGGAGACGCGGCTTTTGCTGTCTCTCTGGCTGGGGGCGCCCGGAGCAAGGGCTGGGGCCGGTAATTCTCAGTCAGAGCTGCAGAGTTTAAGCAGGTAGAGCTTGTGGTGAACAATGGCGCGGATTGGGAAAGGGAAGATAAAGTAGGAAAGCACCTGTAGGACACTCAGGTACCTGTGCGAACCCGAGGACCACTGACCAATACACACAAGAGGCCACTTCTAGGGGAAACAAAGGGTCCATCCTTTGCGAAAGGATGGATTGCTGTTAATGACAGTGTGGCTAGAGCTATTATTTCATTAGCTAAGAATCTGCTCTGCAGTTTATAGAAGTACCTTAGGAAGATATCTGAGACATTGAAAGGTTAAATGTCACAAGCAGCATGTATCAGCTGTGATATTTGAATCCAGAGCTCTATTCACAAGACTCCAGCTATTGTTGCTGATAACGATGTTTTGGGGGTGTGCAACTGCCTTGCTTTCATAACTTACATTCCCATAGAATACTTTTGGAGGAAACATTTTCATATTGGAGAAAATGTGAGAGCAGCCTCAGAGTAAGCAGAAGAGTAAATGTAATTTTCTTTTTGGTCTTTTCTCCTATTCACAGCATCATGTTGGGGAGTTGGAGGTTCTCAGAGGGGATCTAACAGAAAATCTTCATTTTTACAAAGAACAACTCTAAAGAAAATTCAGAAGGGTCAAGAGAACAAAGTTGTCCAAAATTGCACAGCTTAAGAACCCTACTGAGATCAAATCCAGGTTCTAAGATTATAAATCCAACACTGAACTACATTTATTTTTTATAATAGCTTTTTCTTTTTATCTTTTTTATTTTCAAAATACATGCAAAAATAGTTTTCAATATTCACCCTTGCAAAACCTTATGTTCCAAATGTTTTTCCCTTCCTTCTCTCCACCCCCTTCCCCTAGACAGCAAGTAATCCAATATAGGTTAAACATGTGCTATTTTCCTAAACATATTTCCACATTTATCTACATTTTTTTTTAAAGGACTTTGCTTCATACGTAATAAATGCTCTGAGAAATCACTTCCCCCTACTCAGATTCATCCCTGCTTGTCTGGCTGAGTAACTACTCACCACTATCTTACTTCCTTTTTCCTTCTCTGGGCTAGCAAAGGGACAGCCAGGTATACAACAATATTAGGCAGGGAAGTACTTAAGACTGAAGCTTAAGGGATTTTCCAAGGATCAACTGCTTCCTGACCAGCCCAGGAATTTTAGGGAAATGGAAAAAGTCTGAAAGGGAAATGTCATTGGATTCCAAGGAAAAGCCATGCTACATTTGCTTTAAATAACTGGTCAAGGTGTGGGGTAGAGTGTGAGTGTGGGTTTGTGTGAGTTGCCTTAAATCCAGATTGGTGAAGTCTTCATTTTTCTTATGTCGACATAGTTCAATTCTGAACCATAAGATTATTTGGGATGTTCTTATTCTAAATCTTGTGCAGTAGCAGATCTGCTAACGGCCACTCCACCAAAGTCTCAGTTAAGTTAAGTAAGCACGCTCCGTGGAAACAGCCTTCATGAATTACAACTCAAACAAACTGATAATAACCATCCCCCAGACCCACTCTTAGAGGAAGGAGTTAACTAAAGAGGCACCTGGCTAGGGTCAGTGTCCTGGAGCTAACTCACACACAGAACAGAATCCCATGAAGAAATAACCATTAACCAAGCAAAATGATCTGGAAAACCCTTAAAACTCTCCAACCCGGCATTTCAGGCTCTACATAGTTTGACTCTACAGCCTTACTTCATATTAGTCTCCTTCAGTGCAATCCTTGAATAGAGAGTTGAACGACTTTAAAAAATAATTTAAAAATGCACACTTTAATTAGGAGGGACACTAGATAAGAGTTTGGGGCATGAAGGTGGAAAGGTCCAGAGGTTCTAAGTGTTTAGTAGTAGGGGAGTGGCAAGGTTCTGGGGTTCTTAGATCAGGACAGATGACAATTCATTGGAGTCTAGTGGTTGTAGATGATGATAAAGCAAGGAGGATATCAAGAAAGCATTGGCAAGGCAGAGGGTAAGTTCTGAGACAGTCTTCCAGTTCATCCCGACAGTGCCCCCAGTAGCAGGTTTTACTCCAGGGCCCCTATCTCCCTCCTCCAGGAAGGAAAAGTAAAATACATTATTCAGGGTGATTCTTCTGCCTGGAATACATTCTTCATCTGTTGCTCAGATTCTCTATCTTCCTTGGAGGCTCAGCTTCAAGGCCACGGTCTTCCATATAGACTTCCCCATCCCTCCAGTCAGCGTCCTCTTTCTCCTTAGACATTCCTAAAGCATTTAGTCTGATCCCTTCCTTAGGTGCAAGTCTGACCATGTTTTCCCTTACTTAATAAACTGCAGGGGCTCCCTATCACCTCTAGGATCCAATATAAAATCTTCTGTTTGACATTCAAAGCCTTTCATGACCTGCTCCCCCCAAGACACACTTTTCTCATCTTGAGAATTGTTCTTTGCTGAATTAGCAGGTGCTCTCCTGCTTTTTCATTCATTCCAAGAAGTTTTTTAGAGACTGTAGTTTCAAGACTCATCATAACTTCTGAATTATAAAGAGAAGAAGAAAAGTAGGTTCATAGATTTAGAACTAGAAATGAGAGATGTTACTTTGGGTGATGATGTTCAATTAATTTTAAGTGAAATTGTATCAACATGAAGCCCACCCACACTGAGATTTGGAGCTTTTCTAGAGGAAATAGAAGTTAAAAGGTATAGGATGCTCTTTTTCTGCTAGTTTTAAAGTGATAAGAATTCCCTTGAACCTAAAAAGCCCTGACATTTTGCATTCTTGCCCTTTGATGAGTTCGTTAGGCAATGAAGCAGCTATCTTTTTGAAGTGCTTATGATCATTTTGGAATCACTAGTTTCCTACAAATGTCTGATTTATGAGCAATCTGTTAAATATTTGAATCAGATTTCCTTACCTGAATTAATCTGTCTGAGGGGAAAAGGCACGATATCCTTAAATGCCAGAGGTTATGGCACGTCCTCTGTCTCTGTGTAAGAAAATACATTTTTTATTAAAGCCCAAGCTTGTTAGTAGCTTGGGGTTAGCCGAGGGGGGAAGGGTGCCCAGAGTTTTATTGACTATTCAGATTGGTTGGACCATTCCTTAATTATCAGATACAGTTTACCTACATTTATCTTACTTGCTGTATGGCAGAGGGAAATGAAAATTGCTGTCCAAAGGGTGCCTTTAAAGTTCACACTGACGAGTGGTAACAGCTGACCAGACAGCCCAAGTTTGTTTCTGCTAATACAGTATGTATGAGCCACGAGCCTTCCACTCTTGTTAATTTGTTAGCACTTTTCTCAATCTCAACAAGATCTGGTTGTTGGATTTGCAAGAGTCCATCCCTGAGATTAATTTCCCAGTTGAAATCTCCCCTTCTCCCCCATTCCTAACCCCCCAAACCATGACTGCTTCTCTGAGCACTCATCACTGTCTCCCACCTCCACTCCCTGGATGCTTTTCACCGGGCCTTCTGCGAAGCCTGGGAGTTGTGTCTCTTGTCACTCACCCTTCCTAGGCCTGGTTCTTTGTAACTCTCCTGACCTCAGACCCTCAGACATTTTCTGGTGACAGCTGTTTGATTCCTTAGCTTTTCTATATCAGTTGCATTCTAAAGTCACTGTGCACTCAGGGTGGCTGAATAGAAACATCAGGAACCAGGAATCAAATCCAAGCTGTTTGTCATGTGGAAGGATGAAAATATTTGTTATAGGGCCATTCTATGGAATAGTTGCCCCAGCTTTGAAATTGGGTTTCTTGGCTTTCTTTGTGAGTAAAATATACCCATCACATTTTCATTCATTCACTCAAATGTGGGAGTAAAAAAATCAATAAATGTTTGTTGAACAAAGGAAGGAATGAATTTAGCAACATCTCATTTACTAACGCAAGTGGTTTTGCACAAAGCAATCCACAGATATTTATCGCATACCTACTATGTGCTCTGACCTGAGCTAAACACTTCTAGGAATTATAAAAGAAAGTTAAAACAGAGGGAAGCCTCAAAAAGTTTATAACTTAGTGTAATAATTATAGCTGACAGATATGTTGCGTTCTAAGATTTGCAAGGCATTTTCCATTCCTTATTCCATTTAATCCTTACAATGCTGGAGTCACCACTATTTGATGCTCAATTTATAAGATCTATAGAGTTCAATTAGATTGCAGAGATGATATTTAGTCTCTTTTTGAATAATCCCTTAGCAAGTAGTAATTCAACCTCACAGGAAGATATTAAGGGGAGAGGGAACCTCCTACTTCTTGAAACAATTCATTCCACTTTATGATAGCTCCAAACACTGGAAAGTTTTTATTTACATAGAAAAATTGAAATATGCCTTCCAACCTCCAACTATTGGCCCTGGCTTTCCCCTCTGGGATTAACAAGTAAAAGTTACATTCTTTAATTTAGGTAGTTCTTAAAGTACTTGAAGTTAATTCTCATGTTCATTAAATCTTATCCAGGTTAATTATTCTTAGTTCTTTCAACCAATCCAAATAGAATATCCTAAGAGTCTAAATGCATTTTTAAATTTTTAAAGCATGTATTTCACTCTTCACATCTTTGTTATCTTTACAGTATGTACTTTAGTTTGTCAATACCTTTCCCAAAATGATCCTGAATGAAAATTAGCCATATCACTACCATATCACATTTGTAACTCAGATTGAGTTTGTTCTTCCCTAAAACTTTGACATCTTTTTCATTGAGATTGCTATCTAATTTTATATCTTCCCCAAATGTACTTTTTGAAATGTATTCTTTTTTTAAACTAAAGTACAGGATTTTAAGTTTATCCCAGTTAAATTTTTTTGTATTAGATGTGGTCCATCATGCAAAGTGTCAACATCTTTAATGGACATCAATTTTGTTACCACATATTATTGGCTATTTTTCCCAACTTCATGTTTATCATTTAGAAGCATGCTTTTTATGCCTTTATCCTATTCATTGATAAACATGTTAGCAATAATTCTGTTTAATTCAAATCAAATCACATTTATTGAGCTCCTATTATATTTTAAGGAGAATGGTGGAAACAAAAGCTTATAATCTAGTAGAAATTTATATAATAAATTGTAGTGACCTGACTCCAGGTAATTTAGGCATGGAATATTTTTTTGGCTAAAATATATTGATAAAACATGATTAAAAATGTTGGTCCTGAATGTTGAAAGGCAAATGTAATAGTGAAAAGTTTCAGAAATTTTAGGACAAAATAGAGGAGTTTATGCCTGTTTAGTATCAACATTTTTTATGGAACTTCTAGGCACAAAACATAGAGTT
Source organism: Antechinus flavipes (assembly GCF_016432865.1). Lineage (NCBI taxonomy): Eukaryota > Metazoa > Chordata > Mammalia > Dasyuromorphia > Dasyuridae > Antechinus > Antechinus flavipes. The sequence continues at coordinate 477,568,418 of NC_067399.1, read as the reverse complement.
ATACAACATGGTTTAGGAAGTGATACACTAAAGTTGACAGTGATTTGAAACAGTGCTAAAAAGGAACTAAAATGTTCTTATTCTTTGACCCAGTGATACTACTATTAGGCATAATATGTCAAGGAAATTCATCATAAAGGTCTCATATTCACCAAAATCATTATTACAACATTTTTTGGGAACGAGGCAGATGTTCATTTGTTGGGAAATAGCTAAATAAACTGTAGTATGTGAATATAATAGGACATTATCATACTGCAAGAAATTGTGAATATTATGCATACAGAGAAGCATGTAAAGATTTATATAAACTGATGCAAAGAATAAATTAAGTAGAAGTGGGAAAATAATATATGACTTCAACAATATAAATGGTAAGAATAACAACCAGAAAGTAATTGAAGCTATATACTGTGAAAGTTTAAGGAGGAAGTTCAGGACTCAGAGAAAAGATTGGAGAAGATAGTTTTCTCCTTTCTTAGCAAAAGTGAGCAACTATAGTGTGGAAGTGTTCCTTCTATAACAGTCTTCTACACTACCCAAAATATCAGATTTAGTTATTGCATTAGTTTTCTTGAATGTTTTTTTCCTCCTCTTTTATTCTTTGTTATAAAGGGTGGAACTCTGGGATAAGAAAGGGATAGAGAGAGAGACTGGGAAATGTTGGAGATGCAAAAATGAAATATCTAAATTTTTTAAAGTTAAAAAAAATAAAAGTGCAAAAAAAAAAACCAAAACTGAATGTGAAAATTCATTATCTCTTCTGATCCATACAATCCAATAAGGAAAATAGGACACATGTTCCTGAGCTTGTTATACAGATGAGGAAACTGAGGCTTGGACAAATTCTGAATCTCCTGTAAGAAGGTATATTATTTTACTTCCTGTTTCCTTTTCTTTCTCCCCTCCCCCAAAACTTTCTTTCAATTTGGAGCACATGTTAAACACCTGCTCTGAAATAAAATATTTCCTACCACACAACATCCATTTATGGTTGGTTAGACTCTTTCCCTACCTTACTTCCATTTGTGTGACTTTATAGATGGATGAATGAATCTCCAAATGCTTCTTACGAGATTGTTTATATCCTAAAAGCCTCTGCTCATTGCTCACAGTGCTTTGTCTCCCTATGACCCTTCTATATACCCTCCACCTTCCCCTCCTCCTCCAGCCTTAAATTTCAGATTCAGACAGGTTTCAGTCACAGTTCTAAACAAACATCCTTTAAAACTTCACTGCAAAGTTAACAAATCCCAGGCAAAGAATAGTCATTATTACAACTCACATTGTCAAAGTCACCTTGCTATGAAGTTGCCAGCAAACTCCATCCCTTCCCTCATATTTAAATTCAAATGATATTGTGATCACTAAATCACAAACACCATAGATTCTTCCAACCCTATTTATCACACTTAGTGCATTTCCAAGGATTAGGTCCCCGGGAGCTTCACCCTGCATGGTTTTCCATCAAAAATACAGCAGAAAGCAACTCAGCAGATCGGGAAGAAATATGTTTCCAATTTTAATTTTAGGAATGGACGAGTCAGGTCAGTTCAAACATATCTGTCCATTGCATTTCTCCCAACCTTTAGCCTAACAGCAAAGTCAGTTTCCATTTGGGATACAGACAGGATAGCCAAGTTTGTTGGATGTAATTCTGCCCCAACAACATGGGGAAAGGTAACAGGTTAAGGGACTTGATTTCTATTCTGATTTAGCCACTAGCCCATGGTGTGACTTTGGAAAAATCACTTCCCTTCTCACGGCCTTCCTTTCCTCCTCCATAAAAATAAAGTGGGACAGTAAGAAGAGTGCTGGATTTGTAGAAGGACCTGGGTTCAAATTTTGGTTTGGGTGATCTCAAGAAAATTATTCAGCCTCCTTTAGAAAGGTTTGGACAAAACATCCTCTAAAACACTTTCAGCAGGAAGCCTATGATCCCTTGAAGTATCTGGACAAAATACCATTTTAGCTCTAATATTCTGTGATTCTAACTTGAGTATCCCATGTCCTGAAGCTTTGTCCTTCTGTGGAAGTCTGGAGTGTTAAGTGTGATATCAAAATAATGACTATAAATTGCTTATTGTGAGTACTCACCAAAGTCTGCCCAGTAGAGTATAAACATGTGTTTAGGGGAGGCAGGACAAACCACTGGGATTTCAGTATCTTAAGTAGACCAAACCACCAGGTTTGTGAACTGAGTCATTCCTATTCAGTTTCTATCACTGTCCAAATTAGAGCAAATAAAATCCCCCATAGTCAAATGTATAACTCCTTCATTCTCCTATCTTATTTGTTAAACAAATCCTGATCTGCCTTTCCAGACTGCTCTTGAATTTTATAGCAACATATAATAAACATCTGACTGCTTTTATTTCCATTTAACTTTTATCTTGAATGTCTCTGCTGTTTCAACCCAAATATTTATAGCATCTCTCTCTGCTGCCTCAATTTCATTCCTCACCAATATTGTCACACCGTCATGCTTCTACTTGCCAGCTTTCTGGCAGGGAGAGTTCTGAGGAAACATTCAAGATCCATTCAAAAAAATTTATTAAGCACCCACTATGTGCAGAGTACACCGGTGACTCCAGGAAAATACAAATAGAACAGGATTTAAACATGGAAAGAGGAATTATATGAGCATGTAAACATTAAAATTTTATTGATGGCATCTCCTTTTCATAAACAATGGAACACAAAGATTCCATGGAACACAGTTTGGGAAATGATGTTTTTTTCATTTAAAAAGCACTTTAGCTTTATTATTTCATTTTCTGGGATCATAAACAGAATTTAGAGAGACTTTAGAACTCATCTAAGCCAACCTTCTTCAGTTGCCAAGTCTTCTTGAATCTATTGCTGTAATCATTCTCAAGCCTTCAGAAGGGTATCAAAACTTAAAACATCCAATACAGAACTACTTACCCCCACCACAAAAAAATCTTTTCCAAAGTTTTCTATTTCTTTGAAAAATACCATTCTTCCACTCACCCAGATTTCCAACCTTAGAGTTATTCTTAACATCTCCTCCCTCCCTTCTTTCATACAATTACTTACTCAGCCTTATCAATTCTACCTCCAGAATTTATCTCATATTTATCCTTCTCTGCTTTAACAGCCACCACACTAGTACAGGCTCTCTTTACTTCTTGTTTGGATTATTTGACTGTTGCAATAGCTTCCAAATCAGAGCCCCTGAATCTATTCCTTCCCTCTCCTTCCCACCCTGCACATGGTTCAGAAATCAATATCCCAAAGAATTATGTAAATTATTTTGGATAAGGGCAGCTAAGTGGCATACTGAATAGAGCACCAGGAGTTGGGACATAAGTCACTTAACCCTGATTGCCTTCAAAGATGCACTTTGGATATATTTTGAATTTAATTTTCTGTGCACAAGTTTCCACCACTACCACCACTACCCCATATGATGTAAGCTATTTAGGAGCAAAGATTGTTTTGCTTTTATTTTCATATCTTCATCTAACAGTATTTGATAGTGAATGCTTAATCAATGATGTTGAAAGAAATACTGGAAATAATAAATGGTACAAGAAGCATCCAACTACAATAAATGAAAGGTTTCTGAATCCAGGAGACTGGTATTCAAATTCCTTCTCTGTTGTTAATACTTGAATGACCTTTAGCAATTAATTTACTCACTTGGAGCTTCTGTTTCTTCATCTATAAAATAAAAAGATCAACGTCTTCCAACCTAGATCTATGATTCTATCACTCTATGAAAGAATCACTACTCACCTAGATTATTGCGGTATCCTCCTAATTATTCTGCATCCTTCTGGCCTCTTCCTTCTCTATTTGATTCTTTATATAAAGACTAGATTGATATTCCTAAAGCACAAGCTGGCTTTCACCTATTCAAAGAGATTCACTGCCCAACTCCTCTGTTTGATATTTTAAACCTTTTCATAATGTGTCCCTAACCTATCTTTCTAGACTTGCATCGCAGTATTTGTTGGTCATTCAACATTCTAGCCCACACTGGCCTGCTGGCTTATCCTGGTACATGACTGTCCATCTCTAGCTTCCAATATTTTCCACAAACTAAGTCCAGGGTTTAGATCACATTTCTTCTTAATGCTACCTTTTGAACCCTCTAGCTTCCCTCAGGATTCAGTGCAAGTACCTTGTCACCTAATTTTCTGCATTCTTAGAACCTTTCCTCCCATGTCCAGTGACTTTATGTTTACTTTTCTGTATGCATATTGTATCCTGAAATGAAATATAAAACACTCTGATGACAGGAACTACATAGTTTTTTTTTTTTTGTCTTCATATCTCCATTGTCTTTGTGATAAAATTTTTGTTTATTTGAAATACATTCAATTTTACAAGTAGAAACTATGTCCAAACCAACCCTGTAAGGAAGATAGGCAAAGGGAATGTGGGTGCTGTGTGAATCTGATGATGTTTCATTTATAATAAGCACCTATTTGGGGCTCTAATCCATCAGTCTATCTTCTTTGTTATCTTCTCCAGGGAGAAGATTACTGTGTGCATAGTGGGAAATTAATAAATGTTTGTTGAATGAATCTTGAATGTTTCCCATGACTAAAAACCATATGGTCTAAGCTGCTGAGCTTTCAGATGAGGAATTTGAGACCCACATGAATAAGTGCTCCCTCAAGAGACTCACAGTCCTATGGAGGAAGGAAAGTACATAGATAAAATAAAATGTGACAAGTATATGAGGACTGAAATAAAAGGGGCTTTGAGAATTCAGATGAGGGAGAGATGTTTTTCTTTTGAATCTTATTTTTATTGATTTTTTTTGTTTTTGAATCATCCTTATTACTGAATTTGTTTCTCTCCCCTATTCTACCCAGCATGCACTTTTATATAACAAAGATATGTTAAAAAGAAAGAGAAGAAAAAAGTAAGTCAAGAAAACCAACCAGTGGATCAACATTTCTGACAATATGTGCAATATTCCACATCCATAGTTTCTCAACAATTTAAAGAAGAGATAGTGTTAAATTTTCTCAATTGTCTTCCAGGGCAAGATTCTTAATTGTTATAATTACAGTGTTCAATTTCATTTTTTTAACTGTCTTAGTATATGTGTTTATTATTTTTCTAAATGTGCTTAATTCACTCTGTATCAGTTAATAAAAATCTTTCCATACTTCTCTGAATTTTACATTTATCATTTCTTTTTAATATAAAATTCCATTTCATTTATGTTCTACAATTTGCCTGGCTATTTATCAATAGATGGAAATTTACTTTGTTTTCAGTTTTCTACTACAAACATATTGCTATTAATATTTTAATGTGTGTTGGAATTCATGAGCTCTTCTAATTTTTTGTTTTCTCATCACATATCCTTTTTGAGTTAATTGTGGCATATAAACTTTATTTCTGTCAGAGTACTTTCTAATTTTTTTTGACATCCTTAGACTATACGCCTAGCAATAAGATCTTAAGACCAAAGCATATGGAGATTTTAGCATAATTTCAAATTATTTTTCAAAATGAGTAGATCATTTCATACCTTTACCAACTTATACATTAGTAAGTAAATTGACTAATTCCATCTCTGCCATCATTGGCAATTGGTAGGGAGTAAGGTGAAATCTTAAAATAACATCAATTTGTATTCCTCTTATTATCATTACTTTAAAACAATCTTGCATATTGTTGTTAATAGTTTGCAATTCTTTTGTGGATCATTTCTTTATATTGTTTGCCCTCTTATCTATTGGATCATGGTTCTTAGTTATTATATATATATATATATATATATGTGTGTGTGTGTGTGTGTGTGTGTTAATTACATATATATGTATATATACACAAATACATGTACATACATATATAATACACAATGTACTTAGTACACATAAATATGCAAACATACATATACACATATATGTGTGTGTGTATTACATATATACATGTGCATATATATGCATGTATATGGGTGTGTTGTATATGTATATGTGTATATATAAATATGCATGTATATGCTTATCTTGGCTCTTAGATCATTATTAGAGATATTTCTTTAAAAGGTGATTTTACCCATTCAACATTTTATTTTATTCTAGCTGCATTGATTTTATTAATGGAAAAACTTTTCTGTTTTACACAATTGAAATGATTTAATTTATCTTTTGTGATTGCCTATATACCATGTTTGGTTAGAAGTTTCCCCTAGATATAACTGTGAAAGGTATTGGAATTCATGAGCTCTTCTGATTTTTTGTTTTTTCATCACATATCCTTTTTGAGTTAATTGTGGCATATAAACTTTATTTCTGTCAAAGTACTTTTTAATTTTCCAGAAGTTCCAAAAACATCTATTTTTTTAAAAACAGTAAGCCATTGAGTTAGTTTTTACTAATTCTTCCTTATCTAGTCTGTTCCACTGATCTACTTTCCTACTTTTAACTGGTACTATTTTTAATGATTACTATTTTATACCATAATCTGAATTCTGGAATTTCAACTTTTAACACCAGAAATGAAGGAAAGATTCAAGGATGAGGTAATATTTGAGATGATTCTTGAAGGATGAGCAGAATTTCAATAAGTGGAGGTGGAGTAAGAAAATACCTCTTTCTATTTTCATCTTAAATTATTTGCTTTCACACATTTTGCTTATATTAGAATGTGTTACCCTAAAAACAAATACCTTCCCTAGATTGCATTTGGCCTGTAAAATGGGAGACTGAAATTCTTCTCAAATTTCCTAAAAACCACTTATCTGTTTTACAAAGAGTGCATTTCCCCCACATATTGGAACTAGACAACTGGAAAAAATTAGCAAGACACCAAGACTCTAGTTAATGAGTTCTTGTTGTTTGTCCTTCATTCTCAGAGGACCAGAACATCTGGGGAGGGGGGGGAAGAGGAGGATGAGGGAATACCATGACATGCAAGTGAATTGGATGTAAGTGAGGGAGGCTGTGCGAGGTCACCGGCCTCACCTTCCCCTCCAGAGCATCTGGGCCAGTGGCCAGACAGAGATCAGGATGACTGAAGATGTCCTGGATGCAAGGAAGACCTGGGCCTTCCTAAGCTGAGGTCTTCAACAGGTCTCAGTGTGACTGAGGCAACCACTCAATCAGCCATTAAAGCTAGGTAGCAAATGAGGCAAAACATCTCCTCTTTCACTTAGCCTAAAAATATCTAAAAAAATAAACAAATGAATGAATGAATCTGGGAGGGGAAGACTCTCAGAATTCTGGTCAAAGCAGAAATGACTGTATTTACATCCAATGTGAGTGAATCAGGACCCAACCAATGACCAAGTGAGCCTTGGCCTGGGAACTACTGGTGGCTTAAATCTTTATAGGAGCCTATTATGTGTCTAAGCCTAGGACAGCAGCTCTAAACAAAGATTAGAAGGCCTAGAAAATAAAGGGGAGCCTATAACAGACCAATGATCTGACTCTCCCTTCCTCAGCTTTAGAAATTCAGTGCTCCCCCATCTCTGGGGCTCTACCCAGCATTTTCTATTACAGTATCAACCCTATTGACATTGGCATTGATCTCCATCCTGAGTACTCTACTCACTATAGGAGATCTTGTGGTTTTCTATGAAAATGAAAATCTGAAATATGACATTTCTTGTGCTCTACTCACTTGGTTTCAGGTAACCCATAATTCTGCTTCTAAGCCTAGCTCATAAAATCACAAATCCAAATGGTTATGTCCATTTGACATAGAATAGAATTTCAAATACTAACATATTCTTTGAGCTCATTTAATAAATTGAATATTCCTTAACTAATCCCAGTTAACTTTCCTGAAAGGTACCCAGCTTTTCAATGAACGCTTCCAATAACGATAAGGCAATTATCTCATGAAGCCATGAATTCTAGGAGGTACTATGGTACGGGAGAAAATGCAATTGAATTGCAATCAGAAGACCTGGGTTCAAATCCTGGCTGTGCCACTTATTTTTTTGTTTGATCATAGATGAGATATTTCACATCCCTGTATCTGTTTTCTCATCTGAAAAATGCTGCAGAGTGAAATGGGGTGGGAAGTGGGGGGTTGTTGGGCTCGATAACTCCTCCAGCTCTGTGTCTATGATCCAGTTTAACAGCCTTAATTATTTAAAAGTTCTTCCTTAGTTTGAGTTGAAAGATGACTTTTATTTTTTATTAAAGCTTTTATTTTTCAAAATATGGACAATTCTCCAACATTAGCCCTTGCAAAACAGTGTGTTCCAATTTTCCTTGTCTTCCCCCACGTTCTCCCCTAGATGGCAAGTAGTCCAACATATGTTAAGCATGGTAGAAATATATGTTAAATCCAATATATGCATACATATTTATACAATTATTATGCTGCACACAAGAAAAAGAGAAGCAAAATAAAATGCAAGTAAACAACAACAGAAAGAATGAAAATGCTATGTTGTGTTCCACACTCAGTTCCCACAGTCCTCTCTCTGGGTATAGATGGCTCTCTTCATCACTGAACAATTGGAACCGGTTTGAATCATCTATATGACTGTTTTTTTTTTTAAGCTATACCTTATTCTCAGTCCTTGATCTTCCCTTTGGAATTACACAGACTTAGTGTGGTCCTTTCAGGTGACAGTCTTTCAAATAGCCAAAGACAGTGATCATACCACCGCTTCCACCACCATCACTATCCCTGCTTGAGGAAGGCTTCTGTTCTCTAGGCTAAACATCTTCAGTGACATGGCTTTCTGTTCCAGGATATTGTCTTATATGACTTTGAATCCCCTCCTCACCCTGGTCATCTTACTTTGAGCATACTCCTGCTTGTTAAAAGTCCTACTAACATGTAGGGCATCACATTTCACAAGGGATCAGACTAGTTCAGAGTAAAGCAAACTATAACAGTCCTCATTCTTCCACTGTACACTTAACAGATCTAAAAGTTGGAGGGGACCTCAGGAGCAAAATAACTAATGTCCTTGTTTCATAGATCAGGAGAGTGACGATCACGGAGAATGAGCGACTTGTTCAAAGGGTCATAGGCAGCAAGTTGCAGAGATTCAGGCTCTCTAGATTCCAGAGGATTCAGAATTCAGGCCCAGAGTCTCTAGACTCCAGAGCCAATATAATTTTTATTACACCAAGATGGCGATAATTTTGATTACATTAAATTATAAAGATTTTACACAAGCAAAACCAATGAAATCAATATTAGAAGAGTTGCAGAAATCTGGGAAAAATTTCTGACAGCCAGTGATTTTGATAAAAGCTTCATTTCTAAAATATATAGAGAATTAATTCAAATATGTAAGAATACAAACCATTGTGAAATAATCTAACCATTCTGGAGAATGATTTGGAACTATGTCCAAATTGCTGTCAAACTGCATAACCTTTTGGGATACTGGGTCTGTATTGTAAAAAATCATAAAGAAGGGAAAAGGGCCCATGTGTGCAAAATATTTGTGGCAGCCCTTTTTGTAGTGCCAAGGAACTGAAAATTGAGTGGAAGCCCATCAGTTGGAGAATGGCTGGTTATGTATGGTATAAGAATGTAATGAAATGTTATTGTTCTATAAGAAATGATGAGCAGGCTGATTTCAGAAAAGCCTGGAAAGACTTACATTAACTGGTATTGAGTAAAGTGAGAAGAACCAAGAGAACATTGTACACAGTGATAGCAAGATTATGCAGTGATCAGCTGTGTTAAACTTGGTTCTTGTCAACAATGAGAATGATTCCAGGAAACTCCAAAGACTCGTGATGGAAAGAGCCACCCTCATCCAGAGAAAGAACTAATGGAGCCTGAAAGTGGATCAAAGTAAGCATTTTCCATCTTTTGATGTTATTGTTCGTTTGATTGATTTTTTCTTTTTCGTGTATTTTTTTCCATTTGATCTGATTTTTCTTGTACAACATGAAGAATATGGAAATGAGTTTAGAAGAATTGCACATGTTTAACCTGGATTGATTTCTTCCTTGGGGAGAGGGTTGAAGAGGAAGAAGGGAGAAAAATTTGGAACACAAGATTTTACAAAGGTAAATGTTGAAAACTATCTTTGCATATATTTGGAAAAAATAAAATACTATTTTTAAAAGGAGATACAAATATTTGTAATCCTTCTTCTTAGAGTTTTGAGGGAAATAATTTGTAAATCAATCCTCAATAAATAATTATTGAGCACTTTGGTGACATAATAGATAGACCTTTGGATTTGGAATTAAGAAGACACAAGTTTGAATCTTGCCTCAAATATTTAACTACTCACTCACTAAGAGACTTGGACAAACTAGTTCACCTTTCTCAGCCTTAGTTTCTTCAGCTATAAAATAGGGATAATAATAATATCTGCTTCACAGGACTTTTATCAGGATCTAAATGATACAGTATATGTGAGGCATATTGAGAACCTTGAAGCACTATGTAAATGTCAGTTATTATAATAACAACAATAATAATATTTGTTGTTATTATTATTATTACTATTACTGGTGTCATAAATGTGAGTTGCATTTTTCTCTTTTTCAAGATTTGGTCATTTTTATGAAGCAATGTGATATCATGAGCTGGAAGGCCAGATTCCTGGATTCTAGATCCAGTTCTCCTGAAAACAAGCAATTTGGCCTTAGGAAGGATGCTTAACCCAAAACTTTTCCTAGTGACATTGAACTGGAAATAAAGTAGATATCTATACATTGGGGAGATAAGTAAACAAATCATAGATTATGAATATAGAGGAATATTGCTCTGCTACTCAAAAAATGAAGGTGAAAAAATGGAGAGAAGCAAGGAAAAAAACTGGCATGAAATGACAATAAATGAAGTGAGCAAAACCAAGAAACAATGTACCCTCTGACTAAAATAATATAAATGGATAGAAGAAGAAAAAGCTTAAATACTTTTTTCCCAAAGAAAAGAAAGGAAAAAAATCTTCCCTTTTATGAAGGTGAAGGACCATTGTAAATTGAATGTGTTTGTTAGATTTTCTTAAATTGCTTTGATTTTCTTTTCTCCTTTTCCAGTCTGTTATCATAAAGAATTGTTTGCAATATAGAGAAGGGGGGGGGGGGGCGGCACGGAATACATATTCAGAATTTCAAGCAGTGTAAAAAACAAAAGATATAAATCAAGATTAAAAATTAAAAACAAATAAAAGAAAGAAAAGTGATTGACCTCTCTGAACTTGCTTTATCCTCTGTAGTAGACCTTATAATGGCCATCCTGTTTTTGAGCTTCTGGTAAGATAAAATGAGATAATAGATTTGAAAATGCTTTGAAATGGAAGATAACCCCTGAAAATATAAGGGAGTTATTGAAAAACATTTCTTCATGGCCCAGCCAATGCTCTGAGTCTTTGAAATTATTTTAAAAACAGCTACTCTCAGTCCCAAACTGAGCCATCCCTTTGTATCCATTTTTGGAGCCCCTCTTTCATTGCTAAGGAGTCTTCCTCTCAGAACCTGAAATACTCCTAGATGTTTTGTTCTTCTCTCCTTCAAAAAAAAAAAAAAAAAAAACATTTCAATAGCTGTAATTTAATCAAAACGTTCTTGACTGAGATCATTAAAGCCTCTGAGAGAGGCATTTAATTCGAAATTCACCATATCCACGGCTGGAGCAGCAGAGGAACTGAAAAATCAACTTTATGTCATAATAGTTAGTTAGAATGTTTGTTTACTCTTCATCTGAGACACACTAATTAAAACAAGAGGCCTTCATGAGCAATCCAGTTGGCGAATGTGATTGGTTAATAGATAAGGAATGATTTATAATTACAATCAAACCCAGATCCCTGTGCACATGGTGGGAAGAGAGAGGAAGAACCCAGGATTGGGGGGTAGCTCATGGAGTATGTACCAGGCCTGCTGAGCGTTCCTCTATGTCCTCCTCCTTTGGACCTCTTGGAGAAAACCTTATATTTGTTCCCCACTGTCATTCACCACATATTCTCAATTTAAACTTCAAGGGTCCTGATTAAGAACCCTTATGCATCTCAATTGCAATGGGGCTGACTTATTTCTGAGGTTAGGCAAAACTTACACAAACCTTACACAAACTGGGTAGGTTTGTGAGTCATCAGACATGGGGGACACAGTCACCATTTTGAACCGTCCTAACTTTCTGCAAGTTTGTGGTCAGGACTAGTAGACTCAGTCAGTTTTATTTCCTATCTATCCACTTAGTGTAGAGAAACTTCATATTTCGTACCTTAAAATTTGAGGGCAAAATTCAGTTCTGCTTGACAGAGAGGTTGAGAATATACATATAGCAAATCGTGATCTTGTAAATAATTCAGCAAATGTGTATTAAGTGCCTACTATGTACAAGGTCTTGTGTGGGGCATTGGGCAGTAGAGTGGGGGTAGGGAGCAGCATATAAAGCCGAAATTAATTCAAGTGCAAAAAATCAGCCTTCATTGTCCCAATATTGAACCCTTCAAACATGTTTTTTTTTCACCCCATCTGGTTGTCTCTCCATTTATGTATAATTATACGTACACAAACAATTTTCTCTCTCTCTCCCTCCCCCACACTTTCAAGGCCAAATTCCCCAGCATTCTGCTCTAGGTACTCCCCCACCAACTTTTTTTCTTTTTTTGGCTTCCTTCCCTCTTCTTCTGAGACTTGGATAGTCTTTCTCCCCTCTCTCCCTCTCTTTCTTTTCCCTCTCTCCTCTCTGTCTCTCTCTCTCTCTGTCTCTCTCTGTCTCTCTCTCTCTCTCTCTCTCTCTCTCTCTCTCTCTTTCTCTCTTTCCCTCTCTTTCCCTCCCTCTTTCCTCTTTCCTGCTTTTTCTTTTTTCTTTCTTCTTCAGTTTTTACTCTCTTTCCTATTCTTTAGTGTTTCTCAATTTGTTCTGCCATCTGAACAATTATTGCCAGTCTCCCATATATAAAATCACCTTCCCCAAAAGGCCTTTCAGCTTACCAAGTAGACTTAAAACCCACTGTACCATTTTGCTTGCGCATTATCCATAGTATTTTTGTTTCCCAACACTTTGAACCCAGATCAGAGAAACCACAATAGAAGCTCTGACTACTTCTAGCAGCTTAAACTGAAGTAACTACCACCCAATTACCAGATTCCAGATTAGCTAGGAGTTGTAAGGACCCAGGCCCTAATCTCAATTACGCTGCCAGATAATTCTCTAGAATAAGTCACATTAACTCCGTGTGCTTTGTTTGTGAAAAATGGGGGGTAGATAAGACGACAGAACTGAAAGTCAGAGATCACAAAGGAGAGGCTTGTTGGTGCGAGCATAATCTGAAGACTCCAACTACAAGATCGAGGAGCAGCTATGTGGTACAGATGCTAGAGGGTTGGCCCTAAAGTCTGAGTTCAAATATGCCCTGAGACTCTATCTAGCTGTATGATGTTGGGCAAGTTATTTACCTCTGTTTGCCTTTGTTTATTCCTTTACCAAAAAAAAAAAAAAAAAAAAAAAAGGATGATAAAAGCATCTCTCAGGTTGCTCTCTAGGTTGTTGTGAGGATTACACATATAGTGGGTGCTATATAAATGCTCGCTAGTACTATTTTTACCATTATTATTATTGACGTAAACAGTTGAGAATAAAATAATTTTTGGGGGAGGATGCAGGAGCAGGCCATCCTGCATAAAGCTGTTACACTGATGAAATTGATCTTTGACATGCAATATTTCCTCTTCTGAAGGTTCCCTACCACTTAAGGCCTTCTCTACTCCTCTTGCAACTGTCTACAAGCTTTCTCCACCATATTTGCTATGAAATGGATCTCTTTGGAAGAGTTTTACAATCATAGAGCTGGACAAATCCTTAAAGATTATTCATTTTGACTGACTCCCAATCATAGGATTCTAGGATAAAGATGTTTAGCTATCAAAGTAATCTTAAGAATCTTATTTCAAAGATCTTAATCTTAATTAATCCAGATTTTAATTTTAGAAATGAGGACCTAAGACCTAGTGACAAGGACTTGTCCATGATCTTACCATGAAGTCATGACAGATTAGAGCACCTGTTTTCTAGATTTGTTCTCTCAGGCTCTTTACCTAATCCAAAATGTTCAACAGAACAACTAGCAAATATGAAAAAGCGAACAAACTAAACTGTGCTTTTATGCTCTGTTTTTCTTTGCTTCCCTTACTTTCCATTCTTCTTCTTTTTCTTTTTCCCCCTCCCAGTAGGTATAAGTAAATTTTTTATAATGGATTTTCATGATAATAGTTAATATCTATATGGCCCTATAAGGTTTGTAAAAACTTTACAAACATTATCTCATTTGATCTCCATGCCAACTTTAAGAAGTAGATTCGATTGTTAATCCTTCATTTATAGTTGAAGAAACTTAAACAAACATAAAATAAATGCCTTTCTAAGGGTTAGACAGTAAGATTTGAAATGTCTTCCTGACTCCAGGTATGGAAGAGCTAACTGCTTAGAGATGTTACCTTTAGGTCGTTCTTATGGAAAGCATGCCGAATTTCACATCAAAAGATGTAGATTTGCATCCAAGCTAGAGGCTGCTAGGAGGTACAGCAGATAGAGTGCTTGAGTCAGGGAGACATCTTCCTGAGTTTAAATCCATCCTCAGACACTTACTAGCTATGTGGGCAAGTTAGTTAACCCTCTTTGCCTCAGTTTCCTCATCTATAAAATTAGCTGGAGAAGGAAATGGCAAAACACTCTAGTATCTTTGCTAAGAAGACCCAAATGGGATTACAAAGAGTCAAATACAACTGAAAAACAACCAAACAATGTCATTTATGTGCTGTGGAATCTTGAGTGTGTCACGTTAATTCTCTCCAAGTCAATAAGTTCAAAACAAGTCTAATTATCTTTACCCCAAACTCTATACCCTATTACCTTCCTCTATTACTATAGAGGGCATTATAAGTAGTCATTCAGATGCATAGCCTCATCCTCAACTTCTCATTTCTCTCTTTTTTTCTTTTCTTTTTTAAGGCAATTGGGATTTGTGACTTCCTAGGGTCACACAACTAGTAAGTATTAAGTGAGTGATGCCTGATTTTAATTCAGGTCCTCCTGATCTCAGAGACAGTGCTCTGACTTCACTGAGCCTTCTCTGACTTCTCATTTTTGACCCCATATAACCAATGATTAAATCTTGTCATTTTGCATAGACCACCATAAATCAAACTTCCATCATCTTTCTCTTGGACTATTGTAATAGCCTTCTAATTGTTCTCCCTGCTTTTGGTCTCTCCCAATGCCAACTTATTTTTCATACAACTGCTAAATAATTTTTCCTAAAGAATAGTTCTAACCATGTCATTCTTTTTACTCAATGAGCTTCCAAATATCTCCAGGATCATATCACAGTTTGTTCAGCATTTATATCCCTTATCTTCCTGACAACTTTCTACCTTTCCAGTTAACTTACATTTTCTTTCTTCTCAGTAAAATCTAGGATCCAGCTATAGTCACCTACTTGCTATTTGTCAAATATGACACTTCATTTATAATCTCCATACTTTGAGCTTGGCTCTCCTCCATTTGTGAAATGTTCTCTTTTCTTAACCCCACCTTGTAAAAAGGCACTTGTGCCCTGGAAAGGGGGAGAAAGAAAGGGAAATAGAAGAAGGAAAAGGAAACAGAGCATAGAAGTACTGTTTTACAGACTCTGAATGAATGATGCTATCAGTTCTGTTGTTTAGTCATTTTAGTTATGTTTGACTCTCTGTGATCCCATCTGGAGTTTTCTCTTTAAATAATATATATATATAATTTTCCTCTATTTATTTACCTTTCTATGCTTCTTTTGAGTCCTATGTTTGAAGATCAAAATTTCTGTCTAGTTCTGTTTTTTTTCCAAGAGAAATGATTGAAAGTTTTTTATTTCATTTTCTCCTCCCTTGAAAGATGATGCTTAATCTCAGGAGGTAGTTAATTCTTAGTTGTATCCCCAATTCCTTTGCCTTCCAGAATATGGTATTCCTTTATTGTAGATGCTGCCAGCTTCTGGGTAATCTTGCTCCTTGATATTTGAATTGCTTTAGTCTGGCAACTTGAAGTATTTTTTCCTTGTTCTGGAATTTTGCAACACTATTCCTTGAGATTTCCTTGGGATTTCTTTCTGGAAGTGATAGATGGATTCTTTCAATAATTATTTCTCCCTCTGGTTCTAATATATAAGGGCAGTTTTCCTTGATGATTTCTTGAAGAATGCTATCCTGGCTCTTTTTTTGGTTTTGGCCTTCAAGTAGACCAATAATTTTTAAATTAATCTCTCCTGGATCTATTTTCTAGGTTGGCTGTTTTTCCAAAGAGATATTTTATATTTTCTTTAATTTTTTTTCATTTTTTTTTAGTTTGTTTGCCTGATTCTTGATGTCTCGTAACTTCCATTTGCCCCATTCTAGTTTTTTTTTAATTTTTAAATAATAGATTTTTTATTAACAAAACATATACAAAGGTAATTTTCAACATTCATTCTTGCAAAACCTTGTGTTCCAAATTTTTCTCTCTCCCTTCCTTCCCACTCCCTCCCCTAGATAACAAGCAATCCAGTATATATTAAACATGTACAATTCTTCTATCCATATTTCCACATTCATTGTGTTGCACAAGAAAAATCAGATCAAAAAGGAAAAAGTGAGAAAGAAAACCAAAAAACATGTAAACAACTAAAAAATGTGAAAATACTATTTTGTGATCCATATTCAGCCTGACAGTTTTTTTTTTTTCCTCTATGCAGATGGTTCTGTCCATCAGAGATCTATTAGAATTGGCTTGGATCACCTCACTATTGAAAAGAGCCATACCCATTCTAATTTTTAATGTGTGATTTTTTTCAGTTAGCTTTTATATCTCTTTTTCATTTAATTAATTCTATTTTTCAAGGTGGTGTTTTCTTCAGTGTTTTTTTTTTTTTTTTGCATTTGCTTTATTGTGTTTTTTAAAGAATTGATTTCTTCAGTGGATTTTTTTTTTTTTTGTATTTAACCAATTGTATTGGAATTGCTTTTCTTTTTCCAAGTTGTTGACTCTCTCTTACATACTTTTTGATTCTTTTCTCATTTTTTTCTACCCCTCTTATTTTCCTTTTAAAGTATTTTATGAGCACTTCCAAGAATCATCTTTGGGCTTGAGACCAATTCATACCACTCTTTAAGATTTCTCCACGGATATTTTGTCCTCATCTGAATGGTGTTTTGATCTTCCCTGTCACCACAGTAGCTTTCTAGGGTTATGGTTTTCTGTTTCTTGCTGATTTTCTTTCCTTTCTCTTTTTTCTATTTCCTTTTTTGCAACTTTGAAGGTCGAGCTCTACTCTTGGGGAAAAGGCAGCACTGTCTCAAGTTTCTTGTGCAGCTCTGAGCCCTGGCTTTGAGCACAGGGGCCTCTTGTGTTTGGTGTCTTGCTCAGGGGGTAGCTTTACCTGCTCTTTCCAGGAAACAACTTGGTTTCCTGGAATTTGCCTTCTGAGCTGGTACTGGAGGTTGCCCCACAGTCTGCTCCATTACTGAGCCAGGACTGAGAATCTTAGTTGTTGGCTTTCCCAAACTCTGTCTGAGCTGGGCTGAACATCCCCTTCATACAGTGAGACTGACCTTTCCTGAAGCCCTTCTAAAATATATTGAGCTGGAGAGTTGTTTCATTCCATCAGACTCTGTTCAGAGGCTTAGTTTAATGTGATGTTCGAGGGAAACTGGGAGAGCTCAAGCAGCTTCCTGACCTCACTCCCCCATCCTGGTCCAGCCCCACTCCCCAATTTGGTTTTCTTGACAAAGATAGTGCAGTGGTTTGCCATTTCATTCTCTAGATTTTACAGGTGAGGAATTAAGGCAAGTAGGTTAAGTGACTTGCTCAGGGACATACAGCTAGTAAGTTTCTGAGGGCAGATTTGAATTCAGGAAGATGAGTGTCCCTGACTGCAGGCTGCATGCTCTATCCACTGTGTCACCTAACTCTCCATGGAAAAAATAGATTTAATAAGTAAAGTTTGACTGCAACGAGTTAAGAATGGAAAGAAAGAACATTTTTTTTTTTTTGCTTTTCTTTGTACTACCCATACTTCAGCATAATGCTTGACACATAGCAAGTACTTAATAAATGCTTGTTGATTGATTCATCAGAAGTGACTTCCAACTGAAGATCTATGATCCCATGAAGCTTTGGTGTTTGCTTCCACAGAGTCATTGTACCCCTGGGCATGTCAGTTAGTATGGGAACTTCTATTAGGGTTTTTTCCCAAGTTTTTCTCCCTCCTATAAAATAAAATAATTTGTGTAATGCATTTTGCAACCTTTAAAGCTCAAGATAAGTCAGTTATAACTACTATTATTCTCCTCTGACCTCCTGAAGTCCTTATTATATAGCCCACACACAATGAAGAAGCAGATTTAATATGCCTACATCATTTACTGTGTGTTTTCTTCAGCATGCATCCTGTTTCCTGCAAACATCTCACTCTCAATTTAGCCTGGCCTGTGGTAATAAATAAAGACTTTAAGGTCTGCAAAACTCTTCCCATCCCATATTTCATCTGGTCCTCATAGCAATTCTATACGTTATTATTATTTTACAGAAGAGAAGCTCAGTAAAGTGACTTGCTCAGGGCCACATAGTTAATATGTACATGAATTATAGTTTGAACTCAGTTCTTCCTCTAAATACCACATTATACTGCCTGGGCTCAAGAAAAAGTCATCAAGGAAAAATTAGCCAGAATTGGCTGAAGAAGAAAAAGGAAATTTATTTGGAAGGGTAAATTATAAGAATGAACTGTGTACTACTTAGTTAAAGCATGGTTAAAATGGAAATGCTAACAGTATTGTCTTGGAGAAAATTTACATCTCAAAAGACAGAGATAGACTATTTAATAGGCCTGCCCAAAAGCCCAAAGTGGGCGACTGAAATCAATTAAAGGAAGGAAATTTTGGATTGAGTGGCAAGTGAATCATTTTCTAAGCAAATATCTCATTCTTCTTTGAAAGAGTTTGACTTATTTGGATTCCTGTTTTATAAATAAAAGAAACTTCAGCTTTTTTTTAACTTGCTATAAAGGTAGAATTTTTGTTTCCTTTTTTTGTTGTTGTTTTGTTTTCACTGACATCTATGATGGAGCATCCCCTTGAACCCCTAATTAGGTAAAAAACTGTGCCTTCATTTCAGGAAAACCATTATGCTTAGACTTTACCACCTGAAAGAATTATCTCCACAAGCTTGTACTGAAGACTGCCAGGGAAATCATCATTCAGCATGGATTTGTTATAAATCAACCAATGCTACCCAAGGAGCTGAGAGGACCTTTTCTATCAAGGGACCTAGGAGATTCTGTCCTCCAAAAAAAAGGGGGTCATTTTTTTTTCTTTCATTCTCTGGCTCTTTATTTCTCTACCTCAAGATTCATGAGAAAAATCACTTATGGATCATGTTTGATCCATGTGCATGATCATCTGAAAAAAGATATTATAAAAGTAAAGTGAAATCAGTTCTAGGACAGCTATTTATTTTTTTCCATACAAAAAAAAAACCTTCAGATATAAAAGAACTCAAAAGCATGCATTGACATTTCATTGTCATTAATAATATTTTATGTTATTAAAACATAAAACAGCCTCATAACTAATTACTCTCCTATAGATTGCTACTCAGATAAGTAAGTGACTTAGTAGAGAGTGCACTGGGCCTGGAGTCAGAAAAAGGCAAGTTCATATCAGATCCCAGATATTTATTAGCTGGGTGACTCTGAGCAAATTATTTAACTTCTGTTTGCCTTAATTTTCTCATCTGCAAAATGGTGATGATAATAATAACATCCATCTCCCAGGGTTGGGTGAGATAATAATAAAGTGTTTAACACAGTGCCTGCCACATAGTAAGTACTACAGAAATGCTAGCAATTATTAGCTATCACTTTAAAAATTAAGACATGGAACAGTTAGTTGGAGTGTTGAATAGACTTTTCACCTTCAGCTCAGTTCTGCATTATTCAAATAGCTTTGTCAAGATGCTTGTCTTGCAGCAAGCCAGAGCTGAGCCTGAATACATCCTCCTAATACTGGTCATCTCCTACAGAAGCACAGTGAGTAGCTATAGGTGAGTATTCCTAAAATGCAGGCAGTGCTACCCAAGGGATCTAGGAGCTCCCAACTTTTCAAGCTCAGGAAGTTGTCCCTCAGGCTAGAATTATCCATCTCAGGATCATCCGTTGGTGACCTATACTCCAGGTAAAAAAACACAAAACAGAAGATTTCTGAGATTCTGACTCAGTACATGTTTGTTTTATAAACTGGTCTCTGTAGGTACATACTCATCCTTGTATGCACCACAAAGGTGTATACATACATGTAATATTACATTTAAAACAAATTTGCAATAAGCACTCACTCATTAAGAACAGAGCACTGTGATAAGAGATATAAAGATAAGGGGGGTAGAAAATTTATTTAAAACGGGTCCTCTGCCCTTATGGACCTTTTAGTCTAGTAAAGAAGAGGCACACAATGCACTTCCATACTCCTAATATCAGCTACTATAAGAATTATTAGAACAGCTCATTTTTAGAAGCAGTTAAAGTAATATTCCTCAAAAGCCACTTTCATCCTGGCACACCACTGCTCAGAAACCCTAGTAGCTTTTTATTACCCACCACATTGTCTAAACTCTTATACACTTTTAAGGACTACTTTAATGAATCTTTTCAGCCTCATCTTTTTCCAACACTTTCTTTTATAATCAGAGCAATCTCATTGTAGCTTTATTTCCCTCACTCCAGGATAATGTCCCCTGACCCTGTACCCCTCCAAATTCTAGTACTTTCAAAATTCAGCTCAAATTCTGCATCCTTCAAATCAGATTACAAAGTTTACCAGCTATTATGTAATTTTGGATTGCTCTTTTGGCAATGTAATCTTAGAACACAGGAGATAGAAATGACCTAATACAATCCCTTCATTTTATATTGGAAGAGAAGGGAAGAGAAGAAAGGAAGGGAAAGGAAGAGAGGGGGAAAAAAAGGGAAAGGAAGGTGATGGAAGGGAAGGGAAAGTGAGAGAAGGAAAGGGAAAGGAGAAAAAGGGAAAAGAAGGGAAGGGAAGAAAAAGGAAGTGAAAGAAAAAGAAAGGAAGGGAAGAAAAGGAAGTGAAGGAAAAGGAAGGAGGGGAAAGAAAAGTAACTGAAGTGAAGGGAATGGAAGGGAAAGTGAGGGGAAAAAAAGGAAAAGGAAGAAAAGGGAAAGGAAGGGAAAGAAAGGGAAGAAAAGGGAAAGGAAGGGAAAGAAAGGGAAGAAAAGGGAAGGGAAGAGAAGGGAAGAGAAGAAAAGGGAAGGGAAGAAAGGGGAAGGGAAAGTAAGGGAAGGAAAAGGAAAGGGAAGATAAGAGAAAGAAGGGAAGGGAAGGGAAAGAAAGGGAAGGAAAGGAAGGGAAGAAAAGGGAAAGGAAAAGAAGAGAAGGAAAAGTGAGGAAAGGGAAGGAAAGGAAGGGAAAAGAAGGAAGGGAACGCAAGGGAAAGAAAGGGAAGGAAAGGAAGGAAAGAGAAGGGAAGGGAAAGTGAGGGAAGGGAAGAGAAAGAAGGGAAGGGAAGGGGAAAAAGGGAAGAGAAGAGAATGGAGGAGGGAAGGGGAAAGGGAATGGAAAAGGTAAGGAAATGGAAAAAGGAAGAGGAGGAAGAAGGAAAAGGGAAGGGAAAACCTTCATTATATATAAAGTTAAGAGCTTTGCAAATACTAAAGAGATCTATTGGTTAGTGTTATTATTATGAGGATCAACTTCTATGATGTGAATCTCACCCCTACCAGCTACGTCTGAAACAGATACACCTTAGAAGAGGCCCTTGTTTAGGTGTCTTCATTCAGTATGCTAGTAGCAAGGGAAGAAACGCAATCCCTGACTAGAATGCTGCCTTCACAGGCCCTAGAAGCTCGCCCTTTCTGTGCCGGACTGCCGGGGCCCGCACTGCCAGGAGCTTCGGGGCGGGCACGGGGACAGCCCTGTTTGGGGGCTGCGTCCCTGTTGGGGAGCTTTGTCCCTGTTGGGGGATGCACCCCTGTTGGGGGATGTGCCCCTGCTGGGGGGCTGCGTCCCTGGTTGGGGGGCTGTGTCCCTGGGGGGCTTTGTCCCTGTTGGAGGCTGCGCCCCTGTTGGGGGGCTGTGTCCCTGTTTGGGGGCTGTGTCCCTGGGGGGCTGCGTCCCCGGTTGGGGGGCTGCATCCCTGGGGGGCTGTGTCCCTGTTGGGGGGCTGCTGCCCCAGTAGTCCTCACTACAATCTCGGCATTATGCCGCCTGTGTCAGGCCGGAGCGTGACGGATCACAGCCACCAGCACGACAGCCCGCCCCATCACGAGGCTATGATAGGCCCGGCTGCAACGGAAAACTCGATTTCCAGGTTGGGGGCCAGCCCTGCCAGGGCTCTCGGTTCACTTCCCCAGGAGCATTCTTGGGCGTTTCAGCGGGGAGGTTTGCCCCTTTACCCGAGCGTCGGTAGAAGGTGTTTTCTGTAACACCTCCAGACTCTCCAACCCAGAATCTGCCCGGGGAAAGACTTCTCTTGCCCCTGCGTCCATTTTAAATAACTCCGCGAAGATCCCCCCATTGCCTGGCCGGCTGTGACCGCGCCGGGAAAGGATGTCTGCCCCGCA
Organism: Antechinus flavipes; assembly: GCF_016432865.1. NCBI lineage: Eukaryota > Metazoa > Chordata > Mammalia > Dasyuromorphia > Dasyuridae > Antechinus > Antechinus flavipes. Next base: position 477,545,893 of record NC_067399.1, on the reverse strand, counting down.
GATGGATCTCAGGGTCCAAACTCCGGAGTAAATTCCATAATCAAGCAGACTGAATGATGCTTTTAGGGGCGAGGGCCGATACTGACTATAATTCACCTTCCCTGGGCACGCAGCTCCGTAATAAAGCTCGAATGTCAGACGTTTCAGCCAGGAGCTAACATACCTGTTTGGACTAGTCTTGTGCCAATGGAAACACATCAGAAACTGAAAACATTTAGCCTACTGTATAATGGTAAATGGATTCTTTTTAGTCAAATGAAGAATGATCACCTATACGTGAGCATGCGAATATATTAAATGTGAATACGGGATAAAGCCCTCAGCCACTCTCCTTTGGCATGTGCAGAATAATGTCCCTGTGCATAAATACAGTGACAAGCTATTAGACCCCGAGATGTTTGGCCCATTGGAGGTATTAGCTTAAGAGAACAGTACAAACTTTCATTATATTTCTGGCATTTGGAGCCCACACTCTGATGTTTATGTCCCAAATGTCAGAATATAAAGATGCTTAGCTCTTTTATTTATGGAGTTAAGAGTTATTAATTTATAAGTGACCCCATTTAATCAAAGCTGCAATTGAAACACCGTTTAGCACAAACCCATCTCTGCAAATTTCAAAACAGAGATTTCAGTGTTAAAATAGCCGTGCCTTGCTGTTCAATACTCAAATATGTATTTAGCCCCCCGAGAATCCTTTCTCTGAGCTGGTACCTCCAGCATGCACAATGGTTTAATCATATATTGTTCTCTGAGTACTAACCCTTTACAAATCATATGACATAAAAAGAAAAATAAGTAACATTGTAAAGACAGTAATGAGAACTGTTGAGCTAAAGTGCCTCTTAAAGAAATCCTAATAAATTCCAGAATTTCTAGTCTTCTGGCAAGCTTTCCATTTAGAATAAAATCAGTGATCAATGGCTGCAAAGAGCCAGAATCAGGCCTGCATGCCTCCAGAGCAGAAAAAACTCATAGACGAAAGATGACATTTAAGGGGAAAAAGCTGACACTGACTCCATCACTGTCATTGCTTCTGCCATAAAGCAGCTTCAAATATTAAAACATTTTTCATCTGTGCTGCATTATTGGCACCAGAAATTGTTTTCTCTCTGTCTGATACTCACTTGAACTGCAGCAAAGCTCCCCAGAGACTCCAGATTGTTACCAAGGCCTCATAACATATTGGCAGTTGATGTGGTGCTGTTCGTGTACACTTGCCACTCACGGAGGAGCCCTCCCCTCCCCCGTCCCTGCACAAGGAAGAAGGCTCAGGCAAGAATTGGACTCCAGCTGGACGGCTCAGACACAGTGCTGGGGGCATCTCAGGTCCTGGGCAGGGCCCCGCGGACCCGCGCGGGCCGAGGAGGTGCGCGTGGGCAACAGCATCAAAGCGCCCACCTCGACTTGCCTTCCACGCGTTTTCTACCCAGTTCCTAATTGCTCCCTTCGCATAAATACCCAGTCACTCCACAAAGACTCCTCGTTTATTTTTCATTGCTTTGCATTCATTGTGGTCTTGTTACCCCAGGTAAGCATTTTTTATTTTATTTTTTTTACACATTGGGACAGCTAAGCTTCCCTTACTAGTGAAATACACGTATTATCTAGGAATTTCTCCATTTGGTTTGTTCCCAAAGCATTGCCAAGTCTGGATCAGCATATTCATGGCCTCCGACCCATCTCTTTCCCCATCAGGCAAAGGATTTTAGCTGCTGAAACCCCTCAGGGTAGGAGGACTTGGGATACAGAATGGAAAAGCTTCCCGTGCAACCTGGGCACAGCCTGGATTTCTTCCCACTCTGGGGAAGTATGCAAACAAATAGGAACGCATGGAGTTACTCTCAGTAAAGGAGACAATTGTCTAGGGGGATCCCCCCTCCTCTTCTTCCCAGGAAAAAGTCAGTGAACTCCACGGCTGCAGGAAGAAGGAAAGCTGAAAAGTCAGAGGCAACAAGAGATGATCTCGGGAAAGCTCCACCTTCACACCAGTCCTGGCTCTGTCACTTGCTGTAGGACTTTGGAAAAAAACCCCTTTTTCTCACTTGGCTTCAGTTTTCTAATTGAAAGTTCATAAATCCATAATAATCACTGGCTTTCTCACCTACCCTAGGTCCCACTCAATGGATCCTGCCCTTTATGTCCTTTTACTCTTTCCAGGAAGGAACATACCATAATCCTTAGGGTTCAACTCAATGAATTTCCCAACACTCCGACTGCTTCTGGTCACCCTAGCTACTTCTGGAATTGCTTCAAAAAGGATAATCAGAGTTTCAGAAATTTTTATGAAGATGCACGAGATGGTCTCTGCTCTCAGGGAGCTTCTATTGCCAGAGATTCACTGGTCTAAGTCTTAACACAGCCCTTAGTTTGTATTTGCCTAACAGAGAGAGGTTGCCTAGCCTCGTGCTTGATTAACCTTGACCAACCTTCCCCTATAAGAATGCTTTTGCTTTCTTGTGCAGAATTCGCTTCATCCTATAGAGGAGTTCTTAACCTTTTGTGCTCCATGGATGTCTTTGTCAGTCAGGTGAATCCTATGAAGTGCTAAAATAATGCTTTAAATATATAAAATAAAATACAGATGAATTCAAAGGAAATTAATTATATTGAAATATAATTATAAAATATAAGTTCATAAACTTAGCCCTGTAATAGGGCTACAGAATATTCTGTACAGAATAATACCTCTGTAATAGGAGGTATATTCTGACTGTCGACCCTACACAATTGAGTATCCAGTCGAATGTGTATGTGTGTGGGGACGATGATTGCTAAAAGAATTACATGAATACATGCAATACATGCAAAGCCCATTTTGTGCAAAACCAATGGCTCCTCCAGGTCCAATTCATTCCCAGTCTGACAAGAGGAAGGGGGGAGGGGGCAATAGAAATATATAGAGAGATCACCTCCACAATAAATAGAGGGACCCTCATCTCTGTACCAATCAATTTTGGGGCCTGACATAGGTTTGGACTTCCTCTGACTCATCAAATCTATTTTCTTCTTGGTTCCCCTTTCTATATTTTCAACTTATATTTCTTTATTCTCATAACATAGAGAATAGGCCATTCTTTATCATTTATTAGTTTATCTAAAATCCATTTGAATAAATTTGCATATTTCATGGAATTATAGAATAAAAAAGATGGAACCAGTTAGTCCTAAATGGCGCATGGATAAGGCATAGGACTCAGAATAAGAAGAACCTGATTCAAATCCTGTCACAGGCATTGCTTAACTATATAAAACCAGGAAAATCATTCAACCCCTTTGAATCTCAATTTTCTCATTTATAAAAATGGGATTAGACTTGGTGGTCTCTAAGTGCCTTTTAGCTTTAATAAAAGTATGATCCTATGATACAGCAAATTAATGGTGGAACTTATTTCCTCCCAGAAGACCTAAGTCACCATCCAAAGAAATTTGTACCAATAATGCCAGAAATTACAGAGATATGTAGAAAGACAAGGTAAGTTGCTAAAATGTAATAACATTGAAGAATAGAAAGAATTTTCTGGAGGAAATTTCCTGGGCTCAGAGCTGCCATGGAGTGGGTTGTAAGAGAGAAATAGAGATTGAGACAGACAAAGAGAGATAGAGAGGAGAGTGATAGAAACAGAGACAGAGAGGAAGAAAGTAAGAAAAGAAGGAAGGAAGGAAGGAAGGAAGGAAGGAAGGAAGGAAGGAAGGAAGGAAGGAAGGAAGGAAGGAAGGAAGGAAGGAAGGAAGGAAGGAAGGAAGCATTGATTAAGCATTCACCATGTGAGCAATCATTATTCTAAAGATCTGGAATTATCAAATATAAGCAAACAAAATAATCCTCAATCTCAAGGAATTTAAATTCTCCTGGAGAAATATTAAAGATAGTTGGAAAGGGGAGGGTGTAAGTCTGCTAGGGAAAAAGTGAAATCTGGAATATGATGAGTGAATCTAGGAATGAGGTAAGTATAGTGGGGCATCTCATAAAACGATGGTCTGGGCTAGAGAGTCACTGGTCAGTCAATAAATATTTATTAAGCATTTACTATGTGCCAGGTAAAAAGAGACAAAAGACAATCCCTGTTCTCAAGGAGCTCACAATGACAATCACAATCAGGAGAGAGGGTGATAGGATAGAGAAGCATATAGAGTTGTTTTTCAACTTGAAAAATGAAACGTTCTCCCTCTTTACCTTAGTCTTTACAATCCCTAGTTTCCTTCAGGTCTTAACTTATACATCATCTTCTGTGAATCCTTTTACAATCTCTGTTTGTGTCTATACTGATTCCTTCATTAGACTGTAATATCCTTAAAAATAGGGACTGTTTTCTTTTCCTTCTAGCCCAATGTCTCACTTATAGTAATTAATATTTTATCATTACTTAAATTCAAGTAGGATATATATGGGAAGGATATTTTTGTGATTTAGCTTCCATCACAACAATGCAACCGAGAGAGAGAGAGAGAGAGAGAGAGAGAGAGAGAGAGAGAGAGAGAGAGAGAGAGAGAGAGAGATATCTTTGACCAGCCAGGACTAAATTGTACAAAGGACTAGAAAGTAGGTGTCTTTCTAGGTTGTATGACCTAAAACACCTGGGAAAGTTCCTATACTCAAAGAAATCAAAATCTATCTCAGCTCTCCTCCCCATTAACTACCACCTGTTATAGTTTCATCCTTTTTGCTTAAGACTTTGATCTTTAGTAAAAAGCAAATCTTTCTGGGAAGGGATCAAACTTAAACTTTCTCATTTACTGTTTCCTCACTTATTGTGAATGAAGGATCTGAGAACAAATTTTGATAAGGAAAAGGGAAAGGAGAGAGCTAGGCTTGTGTGTGTGTGTGTGTGTGTGTGTGTGTGTGTGTGTGTGTGTGTGTGTTGGTTACATATCCTAGAGTAATGAAAAGGTTTAAGACAAAATTCGCTAACTTTATAATTTTGCTGGTAAATGGGAAAAATACTGAGTTACAGTTTCAAATATCAGTTCAACTTGAATGAATGTTATAGCTATTCACTCACAAATAAGCATGTCTACCTTACAGTGACATAAAGATCATACTCAAGATGATTGAAGAAAAGTTTTCAAAGTCTACTTCTCCCACAAGCAGTCAAAGAAAATTTTATCCAGCACTTTACCAAACAGGAAGCTCTAGTAACCAAAATTTGCATAGTACTTCAATATAAATCTTCAACCTACTACAGCCTAGCTGCCCACAGGTCTCCCATCTTAGTCCCATAAAAGATTACTAGTAGTAATTGGTCATTTGATAATTCCTATTGTTATAGAGTAATGGGAGAGGGGAGACTAGTTAGAAATATCCAATAGAACTTTTGTAAATGACTTCCTTTATATTTTTAAGAGTCCCTTGGACAGCAAGAAGATCAAGTCAGTCAATACTTAAAGAAAAAATTAATTCAGGGTATTTACAGGTCAAATACTGAAAGCTAAACCTTAAATACTCTGATCACATAATGAGGGAAAGTGACTCATTGGAAAAGACCCTGATCTTGGGAAAGATTGAAGACAAAAGGAAAAGGGGACAATAGAGGATAAGATGGATAGATAGCATCATGGAAACAATGAACATGAACTTGGATAGCCATCAAGAGACAGTGGAGGACATAGAGTCACAAAGAGTTGGACATAACTGAATAACAACATATTCATCTTATATTTGAGAAAACAGTAGAAGCAGCATAAGTAGCATTTCAGGTTAGAAATAATTATCTTCTAGACTAATAATTAAGACAATAATAATAACTTTTATGTAGCACTTACTATGTACCAGGCAGTATGCTAAGCTCTTTACAAATATTATTTTGTTTGATCCTCACAGCAATCATGGGAGGGAGGGACTATTATTATTCCCAATTGAGAAAATTGAGACAAACATAAGTGACTTGCCCAGGGGTTTCAAAGCCAGTAAGTATCTGATAGCAGATTTGAAATCAGTTTTTTACAACTCCAGGCACAGCACTCTGTTTACTGTTTACTATACTGTTTATATACTGTTACAGTTACTGTTTACTATATTTAAATAAAATATATTTTAAAAAACCAAATGTTCTACTACTCTACTGGCCAGGGTTTCTCAACATTTTTGTGTGTCATGGACCTCTTTGGCAGTTTAGTGAAGGCTAGGGACCCTTGTCATAAGAACATTTTAAAATAATTGAAGGAAATGCTAAGATTTTTGTAGAGGTTAGTGAAAATAAAAATATTATTTTCCTATTCAAGTTCAGAGAGCCCCTGAAATCTATCCACATACCCCTTATGTTCTCGGTTAAGAACCCTTATTTTTTTAGATGAGAAATCTAAAGAGGTTAATTGATTCATCTAAAATCATACAATTACTAGTAATGGAGCTACAATTCTTGATTAACACTCTTCATGAAAGATAAGAAGGCTTACAAAGTTTTCACTAACTTGTATGTCTCAGAATAAATAAAATATGGGCATATACACATTTCTATCAGTCTTCTTGCCAAATATGTTGACCTATTTTGAATGACTTTAAATAGTTCTTTATTCTTCAGCCCCTTGATCTCTCAAAAACGTCCTACCTATCCAATTCTAAACAACTTGTCACTTGTGGACACCATGTTGATCCAGGGAGGAGACCAAATACTGGTCTGGGAGCCAAGCAAGCTGGGTACTTGCTAGATAGATAGCCACGGGCAAGGCATTTAACTCTTTCTAAGTCTCCTCTACTACTTAGGCTGTGGTGAGGAAAATACTCTGTAAATCTTAGAGTGTTCTATAAATGAGAATCATTATTTTCACAATTATCACATTCTTCATTCCTTTTAGGTACAACTTTCTTGTGTCTATTGCCAATGTTGATATAATTTAGTTCCTCAAGTAAGTTAATGGTAGCTCATGCTTGTTGCATAACAATATTGAATACCAATAGTTAAACTCTGATTGATTAACAGTCTAGAACCTATGCCACTCTTAATTACCTCTTTCCCCTTTTAGCAGAAAAGATATATACTCCTGGGGATCATTCTTTATTTTTCTCTATCTCATAGGTTACATGCCACAATCAAAGGATTCATTGCCTCGTAGTGAATCAGCTCTTCTTGCTCAACCAGGCTGGTCCTTGGGATGAGGACACAATATTTTCCAGGGATTGCCCATGAATTATTTCCTTTTTGTGTTCTATCACAGAGTTTGGGAACTCAGGGTCACTATATTGTAACAATGAGATTGAATGCAGTCCCTAACCATGGAAAAGCCTCTTAATTTTTTTTGAGCCTCAGTTTCTTCATTTATTGAATAAGGATAAAAGTATTTGCACCCCTTCCCACCCAGGATTATTTGCAAGGATCAAATGAGTTAATAGATGTAACTAGCTTCATAAATCTGAAAATGTTCTTAAAATTCCACTGTTTATTATTATTATTGTTGTTGGTATTATTACTATTACTATTATTGTTAATTATCTATGGTTGCTCAAAAAATGAATCTAACAATACACACAAGAAAAGAGACATAGATGATAAAGGTCTATTATCTATATTATGACATTTAGTTGTTTGAATATTCCATAAAGTTAGTCTATTTGAATTTTTATTCTGGATAAGCAAGGCAGATGGACAATGAGTTGGGCCCAGTATTCAATAAGAAATAGAGAAAAGTTTAGATTGCCTTTGGGAAATTGTGATGTGCTTCTAATAATCCTAAATTGTACACACACACACACACACACACACACAACACACACACACACACACTGTTTAACAGTAATCTTATCAGTGCTAGATAGCTCCAAACTATAGAACTTCATGATCCTTGAAGAATCAAAGTTTTAGGTAATTGAAAAGAACAATACCTGTGTCATAGGCACAGATAGGCTGCAGGATATTGCTGATGATTTGCATGCACAAGAAATATATTTTAAAAAACCAAGAGACATGTAGTATGAGAAAAAAATGTTAGTCATATAGCAAGAGCAAGAGATAGCATTCAACCCAAAGGTTCCACTGCTACCCAGAGGATGCTGAAACACCTTATAGGTGTATAGGAATATACACCTACTAGGTGTAAGTAGGAATATATGTCATAGGAATAAAAGTCATAGACCAAAATGGTATAAGACATGAAGGAAGGGATAGGTTTTGATCTGCATAAGTAGGTAAAACTTTCTCATTAATAAAAACACAGATTTCCTGAAACATAAGTATTGAAACATTACCAGGGGTCAGGTTATCTTTCATTTTCAGCAATAAGAGCCCTTATTCCTCATGGGATCACAGATTTAGATATTAGAAGTCAACTAGTCTAATCCCTTTATTTTTACACATGAGAAAACTCAGTCCCAAAAAGAAAAATTGAGCAGCCCCAAATCATACAGTAGTAAATGAGAGAGCCATACTTTAAACCCAAGTCTTTTAATTCCAGATCCAACATTTTTACTACTATATCATGCTTTTTCAATTGAATAGGGTCGGTCTTAGTCATAAAATCTAAAGTTCCTAACTACTCCCCACATCCATATTCTTAATCCAAGGATCATCAGAATATAGCTACATGACTGGAAGAGCCTTTGGAGGTTGTCTAGTCTAATCCTATCACTAATATGAGAAAAATCAGATTCTGAGAGATTAAGTAATTTGCCCAGAGTCACATAGGTACGGACACAGCCAAAATCTGAACTCATGTCCTTTAATTCTAGATCCAGCAACTCTTTCCACTATACCATGGATCTTCCAGTGAGCAAAGCCTCAATTACAAAATCCAGAACTCCCTACCCCACCCCCAAAGTTCCTAATCCAAGGAACAAGGCCCTCTCTTTTCAGACTGCGATCTTCATCACAGCAAGAGATCTATTCCTTTTTTTCTCCAAGTTTGTGCCACCTTCCAGGAGATGATAAACACAGCAGCTAGAGGGCAAGGAGAAACCATGTGGGGAACCCGCCTACCAGCCACTGTCGCCAAAGAGCCCAGAGTTTCTGTCTGATCTGGAAAGCCAACGCTTAATAACGCCTTCTCTAGATCCCTGCAGGAAACCGCCAGCATTTGAGCCAAGGAGGGCTGTAAAACTCCACTCCCCTTCTCCCCCTTTCAACTTGACTAACTGACTGAGAGTGAATGGCAGAACAGAGAGAAGGTAGTGAAAACAAACAGCAAGGAAAATCAGATGGAAAGGATCATGGCGGGGGTTTTGTGGTGGGGTGGAAGTGGATGTCAGCATCTGACTCGAGACCACTTGGAGGTACAGAATCTGCACTCTCTGATTTTAATAACCACCGGCATTACAGAGAGGCAGCTTAAAAGAATGTGTTGCAATTTAGAGGAACAGGCAGGCTGTGTGCAGATTATTGGGGTACTTATAAGGAGAAAGGGGTGGAGAGAGACACACAGAGAGAATGGGGAGAGAGAGAAAGATAGTGAGAGACAGAGAAAGAAGAAAGAGAGACAGAGAGAAGAAAGGGGGAAAAGAGAGGGAAGAGGGAGGGAGCGAGAGGAAGAGAGTAAGGGGAAAAGAGAGACACACAGAGACACACACAGAGAAAGAAGAAAGAGAAAGAAAGAGAGAGCGAGAGACAGAGAGAGAGAGGAAAAAAGACAGAGAAAGAGAAAGAGAGAGAGAGAGAGAGGAGAGAGAGAGAAAGAGAGAGAGAGAGAGAAGAAGAGGAGCAAAGGGACACAGAGAGAAAAAAGACAGAGAGATAGAAAAAGGGAAAGAGAGAGAGACAGAAAGAGAGACAGCAAAGAGAAGAGGAGGAAGAAGGACTGAGGGACAGAAAGAAAAAGAGACAGAGAGATAGAGAAAGGGAAAGAGAGAGACAGAGAGAGGAGAAAGAGACAGAGACAAAGAGACACAGAGAGAGACAGCACAGAGAAGAGGAGGAAGAAGAGCAGAGGGACAAAGAGAGAGAGAGAGAGAGAGAAGAGAGAGAGAGAGAGAGAGAGAGAGAGAGAGAGAGAGAGAGAGAGAGCAGAAGACCACACAGGGAGATATCGCACAGAGCCCCGGCCTAGCCATCTGCCACGACATCACATGCCTCTCCAGAAACTGACAGACAGTGATTCTGCATGGCCCAGGCACGTCAGATGAGTCAATCAATCAAAAAAATTCTTATGAAACTTAATCATGGAGGGTCGTGTTAGGGAGTGGGGAACAGATTAAATTACCACGGTATTAGATACGGGAAATGATTTCTGTCAAAACCATCTTTACTGCAATTATAATATGTTAATTATGTATTTCATTAAGTAAGTGGATTAGAGCCTGCACAGATGAAATCACGCTGAAGGCTTTGAATCATTTGCTGAGCAGTGTGGGAGGATGAGTGTGAATGGAACTCAGTTAATTTTGAAAACTTTCACATGCTAAACATGGTTCTTCCCTGCTCACCCCCTCCACAACCGCACCCCCTCCATCCCCCCTAGTGCAGGAAATAAATGCCTCCCAGCACGCTGTGTAAAATACCCAAAGACCACATTAATTTCTGTGATGTAATCAGATCATGCCTGATGCCATCCAGGAGCTTGTCAGAGATGCAGTGATTTTGTTTGCGCAGAATAACTCCTTTTGCCTGGCCAAGGTTTGCTTACCTACAGGAGGGATCTAGCTTGGCTAGGGAAACATCAGATCCGGCTCATCAGGGCTACCCACTTCCCTAAGAACAACCCCCCTGCCAGTGGGGGCTTCGGGACTGTTTGCTGGCTCAATCTCACCCCAGCAGGAAACACCTTCATTCCCCAAAGCAATGTCTCTGGTGGTCTGTTTTCTCTGTATCATTGTCTAATTTTTTCCAGTACTAGAGGAGACCTCACCATGGTTCAGAGCCAATGGGTGATACTCTATGTGTAGAGCAGCTCCCTGCAAGCCAGTCTCTCATTTCCCATTTGCATGTATAGCAGCCAAATCACATGCATCCACATGCTACTTTTGCCATGATTTTGACCTTTGGGAAGGTGCTGCCAATAAAGATGATTGCTTTCCGTGGCTGAAATTGAATCTCAGCAATGTAAAAATCTACCCACTTAAAGGCAATATGGCCCGCAGACCCATGCAACTGGCTGACAATATGTTACATTTTGCAGCACATCTTTCCAGTGAACTCCTAAAGTGTCCTTTCCCCCTTGCATCTTTGGTTGTATACAGAGGAGCATGAAATCCACAAACTGATCAGTAGCCATTGTTGTTTTAGTCATGGTAGCTATTCCGAGGCCCTGCCCAGCATAAAGAAAATGAAAGAGATCATAGTGTTCTGATCACATTGTGGAGAATCTCCTGCTAGATACACCTTCGGAAGCTTTTAAATACCAGGAGAGACACTCAGTTCTAAAAGAGGTACCCAGTAGCAAGGCATATAAATTTCCCAAGCTTTGGCATTTCCTAGTTTTTTTTTCCTTCTTTGGAAGAGCTTTTAGGAGTTGAGGGACATTTTAAATCAGAAGAAAGAGAAGAAAATAAGACGTGAAATAATTAATTTCAAAAATGAGCAAGTATACAATGTACATAAATTTACCCAGATCCCAATTATTCAGTTATCAGTAATAACCACAAGGGATTTTTAAAAAGGGGAAGGAAGAGACAGCCTAACACCCTGCCTGGAGTGAATAGTGGTGTAAATGCTTCGAAAAGGTTGGCTGATTTGATGAAAACCCAATCAGCCTCTCTAGGGAGATATTACTTTCCTCATTATTCTACTGATTGGCCTTATTTCATCTGAAGAATGCGGCACATTCTTTACGGGGCCTGGCAAACCTCTTTAACAATATCAAGGAAAAAAAAATCTATCACCTCCTTAATCGAAACAACAAGGAAATTAACAAGAGTCATCTTCTCAAAAAACTCTAGTTCATTCCTTGGGGAACAGTTGTGACACCTCCCCACTCCTTCTTTCCCCCTCCTTGTCCCCAAAAATATCATGGAATGAAATGCTACAATTCTATCAAAAGAAGGAATAGGGCAGAGAGGGATGGTGATAAATGCCTCTGATTTGGCAGAACGTTTGGCCCTTCTAAGGGACTCAAGCAGCTGGGTCTACATGGAATCAAAGTCCCCTAGTGGGATTCTCTAGTAGCCCCCTAACCTTAACTAAGAAGAACAGGATTTAATGGTATGAGTTAATTCTGGTTATAACAAAATCCCTTACATTCCTACCTACCACACAGCAGGGCTTAGGTACTGAGCAAAAACAATTGCAAGCAAAGTACAAAACAGAGTTGTGAAATTCAGGCTGAGAACACTGTTATCAATGGCCTGAAGCCGGCAATAACTGTTAATTAAGTGCATTTTTTCATTATTCTTTAGCAAAGAGGCAAGATTTAATGATGTAAGTTAACAATGGATGATAATTTAAAGTAGTGACAATAGTTTAATTATTCACACACATATAAAAGTTAACTTCATAACTTATTTCTTTGTAAGAACAAGTTCATTTAAAATATTTTGAACTGTGCATACAATTACCACATACAGTCTCTTCCTTCATGGCTTTGTAGATACAAAGAGTCAATTCTCCCTGTAAATTTCTCACCAGGCAGTTCTGCAGACAGGGAATTCATCACCTTTTTTTTTTTTTTTTTTTTTTTTTTTGAATCCTGCCATTGGATTTTAAACAGCATATTCCTGAGGACATATAGGGATGGGTTAGGTTGGTCAAGTGGTCTGCTACAATGGAAATCAGACTTGCCTAGACTAGAATAGAATTTCTTTAAAACACCCCCGTAAACAGTTTAAAGCAATAGCATAGAGGAATTGAAGGCATCCTTTAAAAAGAAAAATAACAGTATACTATAGTGGAGAAAGAGCTGGATTTGGAGTTAAAGGAGCTAGGTTCAAGTGCTAACTGCCACTTTGTGGCTTTGGACAAATCAATTAAATTTTCTGAGCCTCAGTTTCTCAAATATTAAAGGACTTGAGATCCTTGCCAGCTTTAGAGTTTTGAGCCTGTAAACCTCTAAACGATGGAAAAAATTCTACTTTGAAATCCAGTTTAAGGGTGTGACTTCAAATCATCTACCACTTTAATCTATTCAAGATTAGGTTCTTCCTCCTGACCATTCATATCAAGGGATGACTACAGAGATTCCTGAGGTTAGCTGAAGGGTAGAGACTCTAAAAAGAAAGAAGGCATTTATCAGATATAGAAAGGGAAGTCAACTTGAGTTCACTGCTTACAAATGGTTCCAGAAAAATATAATCTTAAACCAGAGTAGCTAAACAGTTTGAGTGAGCAAGATACATAGGAAGCAAGATACATAACTTTATGTCACTCAAGGATCCATAAAACCAGCCCAGTTCATTTCTCCATATTAGATCTCATCACCTTGTTTTCAGGAAGAGCTTTATAAGCTTTATAGAACTCATAAATATGAATTCTTATTGTAATTATTTAGTTGTCTCTTATAATCAAAGGGGGGGTGAGATTTTTCTATGTTCACAGAATACTAAAATTCTGATTGGAAAAGAAAAAAAATTCTATCATCTATCTGTGCATCAAGTCTAGGTGACAAGAAGTCATGTTGCTGCCATTTTTGTGTATTTCAGGAATATCTAAACACAGTGCTATTGAAAGAAAAGAGCCAAAGACAACTACTCTTCCAAGCACAATCTTTTGCTTTACTAGTTTCAACAATACAGTTTAGATGTGGTGTCCTTAATAAGGATAGCAGTCATTACATAAATATTAAGTAGAAATCAGTGGTTTCAAGGTACCCATCATTCCAATTCAATTAACATTTGTTGAATGCTCACCATATACAATGAAATATGTTTTATACTTTAGTGGCTATGAAGATGTACAAGATGCTGATCTTGCCTTTAAGGTACCTACAATCTATTTGCATGGAGATGCAGTTGACTAATTTGCTGATCTTGGATGGACATAAGCCTAGAATTAATCTAAGTTTAGTTGGCTTTTATTTTCAGTTATATTGGTCATTGTGCAATGGTTCTACTCTCTTCTCTGCAACATTTCATTTAAGTCTTTCTTGTTGTCATACTTTCTTATAACCTAATATTTCTTTATATTCATATACCACAATTTGATTTTTTTAAGATTATATGATATTGTTTATCATTACCAGGATACAATATTATAGTCTACATTCTAGCTGTATAAAAGCCATATATTCTCGCTTCTCTAAATTTAACTTTCTATCTTTTGCCTCTGTGACATCCCACATAGCTAATAAAGCTACCAAAATCTTTTCATTTTCATGTGCATAATATCGTTAGCATATATCCTTCTCTCCATTCATATAGGTAGCCTTTTCATTCAGGTCGTCATCAACTCTTGCTTAAATTATTGCAATAGTCTTTTATTTGATCTCCCTTCATCACATGCTTCCATTCTCTGTAGTAATTTATCCTTCAGAGAGCTTTAAAAATAATTTTCCTAAAATGAAAATCAGACCCAATCACCTCTTTGCTACCTGATAACAATCAATAAACTCCAACATATCCCTATTACATCAACCTCTATTTTTTTCTTCTCCTACTGCTATATCTAGCATTTCTAGTACATAATATTGAATAATAGTGGTGATAATAGACATCCTTGTTTCACCCCTGATGTTACTGGAAAGGCTTCTAGTAAATCCCCATTATAGATAATGCTTGCTAATTGTTGTTCATAGATACTCTTTATTAATTTAAGGAAAGCCCCCTTTATTCCTATGCTTTCTACAGTTGTTGAAGGGAATGAGTATATTTTCTCAAAACCTTTTTCTGTAAACACCCACACAAACACATACACATACATACAAATATATTACTCTTCTCCACATATTCTACAATCCAGTCATCCTGGTCTATCTGCCATTCCTTATATGCAACACATTTCTCCTCATCTCCATGCATTTATATTGGCTCTCTCTCATGCCTAGAGTGCTCTCTGTCTTCAAATTTCTCATTTTCTTGCAGAATCAGCCAAGTGTCCCTTTGTGTAGGGGCCCTTTTCTCAAGGTACTAGGGCCTTCCCAGCCAAGATTACCTTGTATCTGCTTCTTGAATATTAGCTATACATGCATATGCTTCCTCATCCTTACCCCCTTAAAGTTCAAGTACTTTGAAGGCAGGAACTGTTTATTTATTTTTATCATTAGCATTTAGCACAGTATCCTACATATAGTAAGTGCTTAAAATAAATACTTTTTAGATGACTGGTTGATTAAATGAAATCTGACTTTGGAAAATATTAATTTTGCTCTGTGCTTTCAATTTACTCTCTCTTTGCCTCTGCCTCTATAATTCTTTGTTTCCTTCAAGATCCAAGTTGGGCATCATCTTTTATGGGAAATCTTTTCTGATCCCCTAATTAATGTGCTTTCTCTCCTCCAGTGATCCTGTATACATTTATGTGTGGATATATTGTATCACCCCCAATAAAATCGAGTTCTTTTAGGGCAGAGGTTATTTCATTTTATCTTTATACCCTCAGTGCATAATGCAATGATTTGCACATAGGAAGAACTTAATAAATGCTTGTCGAATGAATAAATGAATGAATGATGACAGACATTAACCAGCATCCATTGTTACTTAGCTGCACAAATGATATGTGATTATTTGGATCTGAATAACCCATGATCCAAATCATATTTCTTTTCCTAATTTTCATAATCTCTATTTACTGAAAGTCTCCCTGTTAATTGACATCTCTTTATTTACTAAAACAATCTAGTGTGTCTTCAAAGTGGACCAGACAATCCAAAAGTATCTCTATGGTCAATGAGAGGATCATGTCGAGCATAAGCAACTAACGAAGTTGTCTGTATAAAGAGAAGAGATTTTGATCCTTGAGTCATTATCTACAGACAGAGGTACAAATATCTTTGTGGAAGCACCATCTTTTGGAGATAATACCTCGGGAAATGATGTTATAAGGCCAGAAAATTGATTTCCTGGCATTGCAAAATCATTCCCGAGGTTATCAGTGTCAAAGCCTAGTGGTTCATGGATTTTTTTTTTATTGTAAGATAAGGTGCAATATGTTTTGTGAGTTAAGCCTAATGAGATCTGATGAAATTACAGTTCATCAGTTGAATAAGTATTGTGGCTTAACCCAAGCATCCAACCCAAGCCCCTTGCATCCGTCATGAGCCAGAAAATGAAGGGAGCATCCCAGCTGGAGGACAGAAAAGGAAAAGGGAAAAGACAGCCTGGTGTGTGGTCATCAGTATAGGCAAACGAGAATGGAGAAAGCATTGTTTGTGACCAATGCCTTAGTTTCTAGGACTTGTGTGTATGTGACAGCTAAACATCAAAATGAGGCTGCCATGGAATAGAAAAGTAAGCAAATTCGTGAATCAGAATTCCGTTTATAGTTTTATTGTGAGGTATAATCATTTATTAAAGCAAGATCCTGAGACTGCACTTGAATTAAAAGGATCAGCACATGAAAATATAGACTGAACCTAGGTCTTAAATAAGATTTAAAAGATGAATACTTAGAGAAATTCAAACATATGATCCTTTATTGGCAAGCACTAATGACTGAAATGAAACCCAAAGAGCAGATTTGAGATAACAAACTGCAAACAGGACCCAGTGTATGAGTTTATTAATGATTCTTCCCCAAAATAGATATTAAACCTTAACACCTTTGTCACTGTGCTAAATGAAATAAAAACTGTTTTGCAGCTTAAGCATAAGAGTAGAAGATGGCAGGGTACCCATCTTCAGTATGACAAAGGATCCCATAAGTATTGTAACTTTGACTGAAATAATAATCTAGATATGAGTACTTTCTTGGGAGATAATGTTTCCTTGAGTCTCTTCCAGAGCAAAGAGATATATAACCGCCCCCCCCCACCTGATGCAGTATATCTAAGTTCCAGGATGTATAAATGAATGAATCAATGAATGGAAAAGCACTTTGTATGGGCACTATGCTATGCTAAGCACTGGAGATACAAATACAGTGAGTAAAACAGTCCCTGCCCTCAAAAAGCTTACATTTTAATAACTTACATTTTAACACTGAGAGGAGAGAACCCAAGAAGGGTATTTAGATCAGAAAAATTGCAGGTATGGTGAGTGGAGGTATAAGGCAATTGATTGACCCATCTTTTCCAGAGTGGTAGTGTTGATCTGATTATTCTTAGATAAGTTGGCAAACAATTAGAGTTGGAGATAAAGGGAGAAGCCATCCCTCTCCACTAGTAATATAACATGAAGATAGTGTGGTATGTCTGGCTCAGGTTACTTATTGTGAATACTCACCAGTCCAAGCCTAGAGGCCCATGGACCCAGGACAGAACTGAAGCTGACGTGACAGATTTGAGTTTAGAGGCTAGAGTAAAAAATATAACATGAAGATGGCAGGGGGTGTTGAGTTTTAGTGTTAAATTTAAATGACCAAACTGAGCAGACAGAACAGAGTCAAATTTAAGAAAGACTGAACAGAAGAAACACTAATAACATAAAGATTAAGATGGTATCATTCCTTCAATTTTTTCCCTGACCAAGTTTGATAAAGTAATACAATAGAATGATTCCTATCAGCTCCAGAATCCCAGATACCCGCACCTGGGTTCAAAACCTGTCTCTGACACTATCTATTTTGTGACGTTCAGCAAAGCATTTAATCTTGAGTCTCATTTTCCTCACATGTAAAATGAAAAGACTGAATTAGACAGCTTCTGAGATCCCCTTCAAATTCTAGAATATGGTGCTCTGATTTTTGTTAATGACATCAATTTAACATTGATATTTAACTCCATTGTCAAAAGCCACCCTCCCCCTATTTTTCATGTAAAACTCACCCTCCCCAGATACATCACTGGTGTTTGTAACACAAATAGACTGGACTCACTGCCACCAAATAGCCAGAGCATGCAAGAGAACAATATGAAATGATCTCAGGTTTTTTAAATATGTTGAAAAAGAACATCCCCCCATGTGTATATATGGACAAAATACATATTGACAGGAAGAAAGAAAAAATAGAGGGAGAAAAAGAAAAAAAAGAGAAACAAATAAATGGAGAGCAAGCAAATGCATTGGAACATCATCTTTTCCTTTCTCTATGTGTATATATGTTTCTATATATACCATATATGCTCATAGGGGAGGATAAAAATGTTCAATGTTAATATAGGGAGTGCTAGTTGAGTTACTTATTATAATGTCTGGCTCTGAGGCATCAAATAAACATGCTTTTCTAAGTATATTTAACCAATAAATGCTCACAGATACAGACACACACACAGGGATTGATATTTTATTCATTTTCCTGTCTTCTTAATTTTCCCATCTAATAGACTTCACTTAGTAGGGAATACAAAAGGTTCATTGTAAAAGCTCTTTCTCAGAGCAATGTCTACTGCTGCTGAATCTCATCAAAACTTCTGGGTCTTTTCTCCCTCCTGAGACTCTCCGACCTCCTTGTGGTTCTGCTTGTGCCTAACTAGCTACCATCTCTATTCCCTATTCTCTAGAGAAGGTTTGGTCACAGAGAGTTACATCTAGACTCTTGGTATTCTGCTTATTTTTACACAAATGCAGCTTTGTTCTACTCTCTGCAAGCGTGGTTTATATGTGTTCATGTGAATGTGTTTGTCTTTGGCAGTAAGGCATGAGGAGTTAGGGACCATGTTAGGACTTAATGCAACTTGATATTTGATGAAGACTATTTGGGGCAAGGGGTGCTGATAGCAATAAGCTCTGCAGATTCTAACATGGCTTGAAACCCAGTTACAAGACATCTTCAATTAAGTGTGTTAAGGACACCTTTACCCCATGTAAACCATTTGGAAGGTGGTAGATTTAGACTTAGCTATAGCCACCTGACAGCTATCAGATGGAATGACAGCACATGTCTTCCTTGTGAGTGGGCTCAAAGACATTTCCCAACTGGTCAAAATGCTGAAGGCTTTTCAGCGTTCATTCATTCATTATATACTTGGCAAATGATTAAATGAATGTTTACCTGCTTCTCGTATTTGAATTTCATAGTTTCTCTAATTGCGGTTTCTCTCCTTCCAATCCTCCCAAAGCAGTAAGGAATCCCAGATGTCATAGAATGCAAACTTGTCATTTACAGTTAAAGAAAATAAAAGGGTAAATGACTCACCTAAGATCACTCAGGTAAAGAGCAGCACAATCAAGCTATAAACCCAGGTCATCCAACCCCAAATCCCAATGATACATATGTTCCCTACTCCATACTACCTCCCAACCTGAATATGCGATCAGATTAATCTTTCTAATGTTAATATTAGTCTTACATGTTTCTACTCTTCTCTTCCTTACACAACCCCATTCAAAAACATTAGCTATATACAATAAATTTTAAATTAGCCACCTATTTTCTAAAGAATAAAATCTTTCAAGAGTTTCCATAATTTGTCTCCACTCTATATAGCTAATGGTGGCTTCTACAAGTCTCTTCCTTCTAATTATTCTGATCTCAATATCTATTCCCCAAACATTCCATATTATTTTATATTTCATAAGGTTCTACTCTCTTTGAACATTTCTTTTCTTTTCTCAGTCCAAACCTTGGCCATCTTCTGGAGCCCAACTCAAGACCCATTTCCCCTGTGAATCCTTCTTTTCAGGGTTCTGAAAACCTCTGAAAACCTGAAAACCTGATTTCCCTCTTATAGTCTATATCTCACAATTTAGCACTTAACTACATAGTCTAAATTAGTCACTATTATTTCATTTCATAATTGTATTTAGTCTTATCTCTCCAACTAGACTGCTCATTGAGGGTAAAGACAGTACTTTATGCTTTATCTATACCTCCCATATTACCTAGCAAAGGACTGAGTAGAGGTTATTTAATAAATAAAATAAATAATAATAATAATATATAAATATAATTTATAAATATAAATAAAATAAAAAATAATAATAATAAAAATAAATAAAAGCTTATTTATTCTTAAACATTGCCCTGGACCTAAAGATTCTGAGTAAGAAGAAAAGACTGACATTAAATAATTTTTTTCATCTTTAGGATATTTTTATTTAGATTCATCCTTGACCTGGGGACTCAATAAGTGGGACTGTGGATAACTCATTTCTTCCTTCATCTATGACTTTAGACAAATTACTTAATCTCTTTAAGTCACAGATTACTCATATGCAAAGCAAGCAAGCTGGACTGTGGGACCTCTAAATTCTCCTCCAATTCTAAATCAACAATCCTTTGAGTTCTTCCAGGTAATCTGTGACCATTGGATAAAGTGCAAGAGTGAGTCAGGAAGACATGAAATCTAATCCTTCTAAAAATACCTATGAGCTATGGGACCTTTCTTTGTCCCAGTTTCCTCTTCTGTAAATGGGACAAAATAATAGAACCTAAATCACAGGATTATGGAGAGGATAAAATGAAATCAAATGAGATTAGAGATAAAGTGCTTTGAAAAACTTAAAGAAATACATAAATGCTAAGTATAGTTATCATTGTCCCCAAAATATTATCTTTTTGTTTCCATCCTGAGTACTTCATATTATTTTTAGGTATATATCTCCTTTCCCTCTTTCCCCTCTCACCCCATCAAAGACTCTGGGCTCTCATGGACCAATTCCAGTCCGTGAGGATCATTTTCTCTCTTTGGCTCATGGAATGACATGGAATTGTTCCAGAAAATTCTTCTAATATATTCATAGTTTAGTTTTCCCAGAAAATAGCTAACAGGGTTTCTAATTCTATACAAACACACCACTACACTACTGCTATTGGTACAGGACAGATTTTATTTTTCCCATAAAAAAATTCAGGACATGCAAGGGATTCACAAGAGCCAAGAAACACATACAGAAACAATCAAAGCATCCAAATATCTTATCAGATCCTACAGCTAGGTGAAATAGAGAGAACTATTATGGCAATACCTTGATAGTCAAGTACAAATTTGATCTCCCACAGGTTCACACAGAGTCCCCTCTAGACTCATAGTGCCACACTATGGTTTAGACTTCTTAAAAGATAAAAATACTTTAAGAACTAGTGAACACACAATCTCTTTTCCATTGGATCTACTCTATCTTACTCACTGGCTTTTCAAGTAGAATACTGGACAGGAAATATGCAAGCAATCCTTTTCCTTATAGGTGGCACAGAGGATTGAATGTGGGACCTGGAATTAAAAAGACTTGAATTCAAAACTAGCTGTATATAAGTCACTTAATCTTTATTTCCTCAGTTTCTTCATCTGTGAAATTTGGATATTAAAAGTTCTTACCGCTTAAGAGTTGTTGGGAGGATAAAAAGCAATGGTATTTGTAAAGTGCTTTGCAAACCTTAAGACACTATATCAATTTTACTTATTATTATCCAAAGCATGTGTTCCCTCAGGAAATTTTCTTTCTTTAGAAAACCTAGTACCAAAACTCTCAAACTTAGAAATTCTACAACTTGCTTTTATGCAAAAGACAATTTCCAAAACTGGTTAAACTCTACCTAGTTTCTGTGTCTGGTAGGAGACTTTTTTTTTTGATAATGCTACCTAGGAAATTCAAAATTCCTCTTCTTAAACAAAGGAGATTGCAATTTAGAAGGTATCCTTGAAATCCCTTCCAGATCTCATATTCTCCTGCCAATACCTTTCCATCTCCCCCAACTCCCACCATTAAATACACACAAAAAAAGTTCATTTTGTCATCATGCGCTTCTGCAACAATTTTCATTATCTGCTACTGGAGGGGTTGGTGAAGGAAGAAGTTCTTTTTGCACTCTATTGATATTCTGGAAGAAGGCATTAGGAGGAAAAGTTCAATAGGGAATTGGGAAGGAAGAGAGAAAAGAGAAAGTGACAAGTTCACATTTTTAGCCTGGGGAGAAAGGACCAATTCTCAGCCATCAAGAAGCAGTCCCATTCTCTGAAACCAATCAGTATAATGCTAGTGAGCATGCTCACATTCCATTAGGAGGCATCCTTCAATTGCCTACAACCAAAGACCAATGCCTTGTAATCTTGGCAAGTTGATTAGAGAACTTGCATTTATGGCTGACCCTCTTGATTAAACCCCCTTAGCAGGGGAAATCATCCAAAGCAATTCCATTCTTCTCACCAGAGTCTTTTGAGTTGAAAAGGACCTTGGGGATCAGAAATCTAAGACAGCAATGATATCAAATCCACAGTCATGAGAGTTTTCAGGAAGAAAGGGAAGTCAACAGTTTCAAAATATAGAGAGGTCAAGAAAGATGAGGACTAAGAAAAAGGGCATTGGATTTAGCAACTTAGAGATCACTGATAATTTTGAAGAGTGCAGTTTCAGAAGTTATAGGGTTGGAAGCAGATTGCAAGGGGTTAAAAAGGCAGAGGTTAGGAAATGAAAGCAATGACTGTAGAAGGTCTATTCTATGAGTTTGTGGAAAGGAGAAAAATTAAAATATAATAATTCCAGGGGTTGCTAGAGCCAAGTGAAAAAATTTTTAAAGGTTAAAGGAGACATAAATATGTTTGTAGGCAGAAGGAAAAGAGCCCATAAATAACAAGAGATTGCAGAAGATTGAGGGAAAATGTTGGAAAGGATATTTTCCTGGACAAGGGAGGAGATAGGACCAAAGGTACATATAGAAGAGTGGAGAAAAACTACCTCTTCCTTAAAGATGAAAGCAAAGAAGAAGACAATGGCAGTAGAAAGAGCTGGTGTAGATGAGCTGATGACAGGAGAAGGTTTAGAACTTATGTTGTGGAAAATATGATAGAAAGTCAATTGGGGAGGAGTCAAAGGATTGCTCTGAAGGGATGAGGACTCAATCGAGTATGGTTGTATGACATGCTCCAGTGCCAGTCATTAAATATTTAATAAGCACAAGAAGACATTCATCAAATTTATTAAGCATGTTAGTTATCTATTCTATTAGGCATTGTGTTAAGTGATGAGGATACAAAAATAGGCAAAAAGGTATCCCTGCTTTCAAAGGACTCTCTCACAGTCTAATTAAGGGAGACAACATGCAAACCACTATGTACAAACAGGCTATGTATAAGGAGAAAATCTAGTTAATTGATAGATACAAGTCACTCAAATTCAAAGCCATTATATCACAAAATTTGAGATTTTATCTGAGACTTGAAGGAAGCCAGAGAAAACAGGAAGTAGAAATGAGGAGGAAAAAAACTTAAGGCATGGAGAACAGGCAGCAAAAACTCTCAACATATGGGGGATTAAGGCATAAGAAACCTGAAAAGGTGGAAAGAAGTCAGATTACAAAGACCTTTCAATAACAAAGGATTTTAGATTTGATAGCCACTGAACTTAATTGAATAAGGAGGGATGACATGGTCAGAACTTTAGGAAAAATAATTTAACAGTAATTTGAATGAAAGATAGACTAGAGTGGAGAGAGATTTAAGGTAGAGAAAGATCAATGAGCAGAGTATTGAAATAATCCAGGTATATGGTGCTGTACCAGGGTCATGCCAGTGTCAGAAGAAAGAAGGATGAATAAGGAATGCACAAAGTGGTAAAGCTTAATCTCTAGGATTATGGTTTGCAAAGTTTTGATTGAAATAGGTCAAGGAAACAAGGTAGAGAACAACATAAATTTAACCTGTTTAACAATAGTGTCAAGTATGCAAATGTAAAAGAGGAAAACAGTGAAGGAATATGTTTTGAAGAAGTGAGCCATAGGACCAGATGAGAGACTAAGAGATTATGGTAAATTAGAAGCATTTCAGAATTTGGGAACATGGACATGGAACCCCAGGATGATGATGGAATCAAGAGTATGGTGATTCCTGTTGGTGACAGAATTAGAGTGAAGGTTCATGTCATGGGAACTAAGGAGATTGGTTAGCTGGGAAACCATAGGGCACCCAGGTGTATTTTGAAGTCCCAACCTACAAGGACAAGCTTTGGAGTATACAGTCTGTGATCCAGGTACTAAATTCCTTGAGAGTTGGGAATGACCTGAGGACCGGACAAAAGCTGTCGCCATATTATATATACAATAACTGGATGGAATAATTTTCAAAGAAGCAAAAATTGTTGAGATATGATAGCAAACTTGGGTTTTAATTTGCCATATTTAAAAATTAATTGAGATGGAGAATTATGTTCTTAGGATTTTATTCTAAATCCTCTCACTCCAAACAGGTTCTTTTTACTATCTGTTATGGGCCAGAACTCTGAACTTGAAACAAGGATGTTTACAAGGTATGAACTGAGTGGAACTGATGATACAATGGTTATCTAGTTTAGCATAGTTCAGTATGATTGATTTAATCTTACAACAAATAATGGTTTCCTAGTCATATAATGATTGGTTTATACTCAGTGTGGAGCATAAGCAGGGACTGAGAGCCATAGATGACAAGTGCATTAGAAGCTCTCCGAGCCAAGGAGACAGAAATTCATTTCACCTTCAGTCAGGCTCCTGGTGGCCGGCCTGGCCTCCTGCATTTCCCACACTGAGACCAAGGCCAGACTGAAAGGCTCTCCAGAAAGCTGCCCAGGCCCATGAAGGAGATAATAAAGAATCTGGACTTTAACACCTGGCTGTCCTCGTAGTGATTACTGAACTGAAACGGAAGCTGGTCCAGAGACCCCAAGAAAACCAGAAAGAGAATATTACAACCATCATACAAAATATGTCTTGGGATAGTCAGGGGAGAAGTTAGAAGAGGGTTTTCAGACTCCAGGTCCAGGCTCATTATTATTCAGCTGTCTAGGGAGCTATATAAATATAATAAATATAAATAAATATATATATATATATAAATATATATAAATAAAAATTATTTAGTTCTTTAAAGTTTGCAAAATGCTTTGCACACGTCTCATTTGATCTCCATACCAGCTCTGTGAGAAAGATATTGCCTCATTTGTCAGATGAGCAAACTGAGGCTAAGAAAAGTCAGATGACTTGACCAGCTAGCAAGCGTCTGAGGCAGATTTTGAACTGAAGGCAGTATAGGATGTCTTTGCAAGCCAGAATGGGCTCATTTGGTGTTCCCAAGCTTCTTTCTTCCTCTCTTTCATTCTCCTTTCCCTACACTTTGTTGATGGTCCTAGGAAAAGCATGGACTGTGTCCATGTACCAGGAACCGGGTTGAGATTCACCTTTCAGAACATTGCTTTGAATTAGTTGTGGAGGCAGATGCGGGCTCTCCCTGGATAAGACAAAACAAACTTGTACAATGAGCTGAGCAGTTCTCAGAATAGAAACAAAGCCAAATTAACCCAAAGTTATATAGTATTTGGAACCAGGGGAGGGTCTGAGAGTTATTTCTGCATCATCAAGGATCCAAAAGAGCTAGAATAGCTGTTTCTATCCCTAAGCAAGCTCTGATTTGGGAGATCATGACTGCCATGTATCAGGTGGCAAGGGGTGGGGGGGTTGGGGAGGGGGAGTGGTTTCCCATG
This sequence comes from Antechinus flavipes, assembly GCF_016432865.1. Classification (NCBI taxonomy): domain Eukaryota; kingdom Metazoa; phylum Chordata; class Mammalia; order Dasyuromorphia; family Dasyuridae; genus Antechinus; species Antechinus flavipes. The sequence goes on along the minus strand of NC_067399.1, from coordinate 477,520,614 downwards.
GGGTAGCTTTCACCAGCTCTGGCTCTGAGAGCTAGCCACTGTCTGAAGAAGCCCACTGGCTTTCTCCTCCGTGGGTCAGCTACCCTGCTAAGCACTGAGGATCCAAAAGGGGGCAAAAGATAGTTCCTGACCCCAAGAAGCTTACAATCTAACGGTATCAATAACTTGCAAATAAGTATGCCTAAAGCAAGCTAGGTAAACCATTACCAGAGGGAAAGCACTTGAAGGATTCTGCCAGTGACTTTAAGGAAGTGAGACCGAGTAAATGATAGTAATAATAATAATGGACATTTAAGAAGAAGCTCTTCTTTGGCTATTTTATCTCACTCCCTCCTTACTGCTCTTCCATAGTTTTTAGCTACTTGTTTCCTATCTGAAGTCTGTTTCCCCATAGACTTCCTGAGGGCAGATACAAGGGCTTTATATTTTTTCCTACGTAGATTAGAACTTTCAGAAAGGAAAATTTGACTGGATGATGTCTAAGGTCCCGCCATGCTCTAAAGAGAGGAAATCTTAGGAAAACATACTTGAAGCTAGACGCATTTGTTGTTATGAATGAAAAATAAGCATCGGGCAGAGTGGGGTCGGGGTTTGGTGTTTAATTGCTAGTATAAGCTCTTTTATTAAGTAGCTGTGTGACAAGTGCAGGCCTCTGGGATTCAGTTTTCTTCTCTGTAAAATGGGGATAATAACGTCTGACCTGCCTTACCTCACAAGGTTGCTGTGAGCAATAAGAAAGAGAAGGTATGTGAAAGCCCTTTGAAAAATTACAAACCATTATACATATATGAGACTTTATTATTATCTCATGTATCATTGTGGAAACTCACCCAGCAGAGCTGTGGGCAGCTGCTCTGGGCTGCTTGATTAAGGACTGTATGGAATGAATCAACATCTCGCTTCCTCTTCCCTCTTTTTGTGCCCCCTTTCCCTCGTAGAGCATTAAATGGTTAATGTTCCATCCTCTTTGATTTATTTATTAAGACTATTTTACCAGGAAACACAACAGAGACAGGCCTTCTCACTTGCAGTGGGAGACCCCAGAGAGCAGTAAATTTACATACACAAAGGCTAGCAACACCCCCTGAACCTGTCGTGTTTATTTGGAGAATCCACCCGCTGGCCCAGCCTTTTGTTCGGATGCCAGGTACAAGGTGCGGGCCGGGCCAGCCACACTGGAGGCTTTGTTACCGGTCAGCCGCTGGCCGGCCAACCCCGGACCCTTGGCCGCCAGCCCTTTGCCCCAAGAAAATGAAGTTCAACCCCTGCTCCCGGTTGTAATTTTAGCATTTCCTTTCAGGGTCTGCCAATCTATCAAGATTCAGCTACCGCTGTGAACCCATCAACTCAGTGGGGAAAAAAAAGGACCCCTTCACCACAGCAATTATTTATCCAGGCCTGAACTTTAGGTGACCTTTGCAGGCTGGGTAGAAGTTGCAGCAAGGAGGGAGGACCTTCCTGGACAGGATTTTTCCTTTCCCCCAAAGACACATTTCCCCCTTATTTTAGATACACACCCCCCCACACAAACATACACGTATATGCATATATTGTATATACATTGCATATATTATAGCTAGATACATCGTATATCCATGGTGTCTCTGTGTGTGGTATAAATATATATTTATATTAAAATACAAACATATTAAAGATATAAGATAGATAAATATTACACTCATACACACGTGTGTACATACATATATGTGCATTGTGTGTATTATACAGTGAGATACATATATACAAAGCATCTATGTGTGTGGTATAAATATATATTTAAATATATATTTATATGAAGCTAAAAAGATGTTAAAGATATAAGATAAATAAATATTACCTACATCCACGTGTGTATATACACATATATTATATGTGCATTGTATGTATTATAGCTAGATACATATGTACATGGCATCTATTTGTGTAATATATGTGTGTTATATCTCTATATATTAAACTATAAATATATTACAGAAATGAGATAAATATTACATAAACATACGTGTATGTGCACACATTCTATGCACTTTATATATCTTATAGCTAGATACATATGTACATGGCATCTATTTGTGTAATATATATGTGGTATCTATATATTTATATAAAACTGCAAACATATTACGATAAAAGACAGGTAAATATCACACACACACACACACACACACACACACACACACACACACACGCTTTAATAGTTTGCAAAGGGAGAGAGGCTGGAAGGTAAAATTGAGGTCCCTGAAACTTTCATTCCCGCCATGCACAGACCTTTTTGAGAAGGAAGGCCTGCCTGGTTAGCAGATCCTGTGTAAGGAAATAATCAAAACGAGTAGGTTCAATGCTACAGGATTTATGGGGGAGTTCTACATCTCACTAAACGAGCCAGGCAGAGACTTTCCCCACCAAGGCAAAATGCTGGCCGAACACCGGTTCCCACCCAGGGTAAGAGGACCTGGCGGTATAGGGAATAAGCACAATGCATGTGTCTTTTTCCGTCCCTCCCCAAGTGGGAGGAAAATTTAGACTGCAATAAGGGTTATACAGGGTGTAACTCCCTGTGTAAATTTAAAGTGACCTAAGGGACATAATTACATAAATCTCATCATGAGACAATATACTTTTTATTTGTTTGAATTTTATTTGTATTGGTAAAACTGACCTGGAACTGACACAAGTTTATTAGAAAAAGGACTCTCTAAAACAGTGTGGGCTGGCCTTCTTACTTAAGATGGATGTGCCAACTTCTAGTATGATTAGAGAAATGGATAACTCACTAACATCTGTGCAAACTACAATAAAAAGGGATTTAGTGTTACCCCAAGGAAGGCAAAAGAGGCTGTCTGTCCATTAAACGCTTTATTACAGTGCCGGCAGCTTTTTTCTAATTCAGTTATTCCTACACAGCGCTCAGCATTCTGACTGCCTGTCAACCTACCAGACAGTGCTTGGGGCTTCCTAAGTTTTTTGTGCAAGGTAGATGACAATCAGATGAGTCACTGAGCAGGGGAAGCGCCTGACCCTAGTGAAGGATTAACTACAGAAAGTGAGTGTGATCAAGTCACACCATTACTTAGAATTTTCACAGTCAATTTCTGAAAATATGAGATAAGTCCTTAAAGAGGCAGCTCTTTCGAGAGCTCCAAGGAGCTGGGCCAGTTGCCTTTCCTGCCTGGCGGGAGGCAGCGCCTGGGGGGGAAAGCGGCCTGCTGGGGAGCAGGGCCGGCTGCAGCAGGATTGCCTCGAGGTCTCCCAGGTATCACCGCTTTTATGCCCTTCCAGATAACAAGCACCCAACGAGGCGGCCTGAGCCGCTTCCCCCTGGGAACTGCCTGCGTCTCGGGGACTTGGCTTGCACTCTTGGCCGGGGGCTTCGGCTGGGAGTGGGGCCAAAGCCAGGGTCCTCCGTCCTGCACCACCTGTCCCCGCCCCCGCCCCAGTGGGCTGCAGTGCAGCTGTGGCCTCCTTCCTCACCTCCAGGTATTTCACCTGAATGGAGCACCGGCCGGAGCCGCTGGAAGGAGCGCATCTGTCTGTCTGTATATGTATGTATGTGTGTATCTGTGAATCATTAAGTGTATATATGTACACACACATATGTGACTTGGGTATATGTATATCATATTGAGGACTTGTTTAGCTATAGACATATACATATATGTATACAGCGTTAGGTTATATATCTGTATGAAGGGCATATGTGTATATGCTCACACATACATAGGATACATATGTATATATAATATATTTATGCACGCATACTTACATACTCCACTGGTAGGATCATAATTATATTCGTACATGCATGGGTGCATTTCACATATACACACATAATGCACACGTGTGCGTGTTTGCACACGTGCCAGAAGTAATTATATTTGTAGGACCATAACGATAGCATGTGTGAGTTATGTACACAATATATGCATGTATGATTACATACCGCCAGACATGGATGGATGTCGCCATTCGTCATTTTGTGAGCAAATTCATAGTTACAGCACATGTGTAAGGTGTGAATGTATAAGTATATGCATCTATACACACATGGACATGTACAAACAAATATGTGCTATAATTATGACCTCTTCAACAAGACTGACCCTTAGTAGTTCATTTGAGCTAAATGATTAGAGAAATTCTCCTATATGTATATTTATCTATTTACCTATCTATGTACTGTTTTTAGAAAAACAAGCTCTTTATTTAAAAATAAACATTTTAAATGAAACTTCTATGTATAAATGCTAAGTATAGAAAGACAGAAGAATAGCAGTTTCTTCCAGTTCCTACTCTACTGGAGCATGCATCATACTAGATGGAAATGATATGGACATAAAGAAATACAAAATCTATTCAAAAGAACCTTGGGAGATCAGGGAGGAACAGCAAAAACCTCTACTAATGTGATATGATAGAAAGAATATTAATTATGAAATCAGAAGAATTTGATTTGTTCCATATTCTTAGTGTGATTTTGAACAAAACATTTCACTTCTCTGACCTTCTTTTCCTCCCCTTTGAAATGAACTTGATGGTTTTCTGTGTTTTCTTTCACCTTTATGATTGATTCTCACAGCAGATTTGTTGAAATTGGTTCCATTTTACAGATGAGAAAACTGAGGCTAAGAGGGATGAGATGTCTTTTTTTTAGGCTCACTTAACTACAAAGTTGTGATTCCTAAACTCCCACTCAAATTGTTTGGCTTCAAAGTGAAGTTCTCTATCCACTTGATTTAATAAATATTAAATTCCTACTATGTGTGAATTATCATCAACTGGTGTATATTTATAAAGTAAGCACTATGTGGCAATCATTATATCTGGTGCTAGGAACACAAAAACAACTATTTTCTGCCCTCAAGAAACGTGATATTCTAGAGGGAGACAACATGTAAACATATAAGAATACACAAAACAAATACATATAAGGCAATTTTCAGGAATGAATAAAAATCTCATGAAGTTAAGATGCACTGTTTTAGTTGAACTTTGAAGGAAACTAGACATTTTATGATGTAAAAGCGTGGAGACACAAGGGACTAGACTTTGTGTAGGCAAATGTTATATAAGAGGAACAGTCAGAAGATCAATCATTTGTCTGGAATAGAGTGTATGAAGGGCAGTAATGTATAATAAAGCCAGAAAGGTAAACGGTAATCTAATTATGAAGGTCTTTAACTGACAGAGGGATTCGTATTTTATTATAGAGGTAATAGGAATCCAGAGAAGTTTTTTGAGTAGGAGAGTGACATTGTCAGATCTGTGTTTTGGGACTATGACTGGTGACTAATTAGGTAGAATGGGTGTGTAGAGTATTCAGGGAGGACTAGCCCCTCTGCTGGGAAGGTTTGCTAAACCCTTTTCAGGGCTGTTCATCCACTATTGGTATCCACCTTTCACCCAGCTTGTGACTCCAAGAAGCTGTGACACATGACTTTTTGCTCACAAATAACTGCGTTCAGTGAAGCCTCTGAGTCTGAGGTGTAATAGTGTGGACTAATTCTCTGCCACTTGTGCAAATTTTTGCACCATCCATCCATACATGGGGCCATTGGTCATAGTAAATGAAAACATTTTGAACCCTGTGGGTAAGTTCACTTATTTTGGCAGTATGCTTTCCCCGGGATGTCCACAGAGGCGATGAGGTTGATGCACATATTTCTAGAGCTACCATAGGGTTTGGGAGGCTCTGAAGGAAAGTGTGGGAGGGAAGAGGTATTAGGGTGCCTCCCAAACATGGTTCTACAGAGCCATGCCAGGAAACGGAATCATTTCCATTTGAAGTGTCTTAGGAAGATTCTGAAGATCCCCTGGAAGATAAGGTCTGGACATGGAGGTCCTTTCTAAAACTAACTGCCAAGAATTCAAAGTCCACTGGAGACTGCAACTGCAATGGAATTGCCATGTTATTCAAAGGACAAAATATTTTTGCCTAAAAAACTATTTTATGGAGAATTCACACAAGGAAAATGTTCACATAGAAGTGAGAAGACTACAAAGACACCCTCAAGGTTTCTCCGACAAGCTTTAGAACTGACTGTGGGACACAGGAGATGCTGGTGTAGGACTGTTCAGCATGGCCTATCTGCAACAAAGAAGGCATTGTATTTCAGGAGCAAAGCAGAATTGTAGTAGCTCATAAGAAATGTGAGTTGCAAAAATTTAGGGAAATCTCCACTCCAAACATTGATGAAACATTTTAGAGCCTTCTAAGCTCATTTTGGTCTGATCAGCCAGAGGTGGAAACTGTATCCCTTTGATTTCAACCAAGTAATGCCATTTTGGTCTTCTTCAAGAACTAAGGACAGCAATCATTAACCAGCCTGCATGGCAGCTGTAGCCTGGTAAAACCACTGAGACAGACTAAGCAGGATGAAGGCAACTGACGGGCAGACTTTAAATCATTAGGTGGATATCTACCCCAAACACATGAAGACTTTCCCCAGTAGAATGGGTGGATAAGAACAATTCGTTCCAATAGCCACGAAGGCAACTGATGCAAATGCTGTGGAGATCTTCATTTAATCAGACATTTAAGATGCCAAAGTCATCCATTATGTCCCAGACCATCACTGGTTATCCAACTTCTGTTTTGTCCTGGATTTGGATGACTCTTGATGAGAGAACAACTTGTGACATTATGTAGTTCTTCCTTACTTAAATCCAATTCATGGTCAAATCAAGACATCACCCCATGATATTATTGGTCTCTTCAAAAAGAAGAACAACAAGTAGGTAGAAGCTGAATTAGAAAGAGGAGACACTTGAAGCATGGAGATCAATTATTACAATAATCTAAGCAAGGAGTAATGAGAGCCTGTTCCAAGATAGTGACTAAGTGAGTGGACAAGAAATACAATGACAACAAAGAATGGCTATTGTCTTCAAGGAATTCCAATTCTATCATCACTGATAGCAAAAACGTAAAATGTGTAGGATGTGGTCCATGTTCTCAAGACACTCAGAGTCTAGTTAGAACAGGTCTGGTTTTGTGGTTCATCAAAAAATAGAATCATAGTGAAAACATTCTCTGTTAAGTGTATAATTTTGGTATGAGCAACAATAGACATGGGGGGTTCTTGTTTCTGTTTATTGATTAAGAATATTTTCTTCTGACAGGAAAAGATAATGATGAATATTGGAAGGATGTGGGAAAACCGGGACACAAATACATTGTTGGTGGAATTGTGAACGGATCCAACCATTCTGGAGAGCAATATGTAACTATACCCTGTTCTGGCAGTGTCTCTACTGAGCCATCCCAAAGAGATTATAAAAAAGGGAAAAGGACCCACATGTACAAAAAATGTTTGTGGCAGCCCTTTTTTGTAATGGCAAAGAACCAGAAACTGAGTGACTGTCCATTAGTTGAAGAATAGCTGAATAAGTTATGGTATGAATGTTATGAGATATTATTGTTTTAAATATATATATTTTTAATTAAATAACTTTTTATTGACAGAACTCATGCCAGGGTAATTTTTTACAACATTATCCCTTGCACTCGCTTCTGTTCTGATTTTTCCCCTCCCTCCCTCCACCCCCTCCCCCAGATGGCAAGCAGTCCTTTACATGTTAAATAGGTTACAGTATATCCTAGATACAATATATGTGTGCAGAACTGAACAGTTCTCTTGTTGCACAGGGAGAATTGGATTCAGAAGGTATAAATAACCCGGGAAGAAAAACAAAGATGCAAGCAATTTATAGTCATTTCCCAGTGTTCTTTCTTTGGGTATAGCTGCTTCTGCCCATCCTTGATCAATTGAAACTGAATTAGCTCTCTTTATCGAAGAGATACACTTCCATCAGAATACATCCTCAAACAGTATCGTTATTGAGGTATATAATGATCTCCTGGTCCTGCTCATTTCACTCAGCATCAGTTCATGTAAGTCTCTCCAAGCCTCTCTGTATTCATCCTGCTGGTCATTTCTTACAGAACAATAATATTCCATAACATTCATATACCACAATTTACTCAACCATTCTCCAATTGATGGGCATCCATTCATTTTCCAGCTTCTAGCCACTACAAACAGGGCTGCCACAAACATTTTGGCACATACAGGTCCCTTTCCTTTCTTTAGTATCTCTTTGGGGTATAAGCCCAGTAGAAACACTGCTGGATCAAAAGGTATGCACAGTTTGATAACTTTTTGAGCATAGTTCCAAATCGCTCTTCAGAATGGCTGGATATGTTCACAATTCCACCAACAATGTATCAGTGTCCCTGTTTTCCCACATCCCCTCCAACATTCCACATTATCTTTCCCTGTCATTCTAGCCAATCTGACAGGTATGTAGTGGTATCTCAGAATTGTCTTAATTTGCATTTCTTTGATTAGATATTATTGTTTTATAAGAAACAATCAGGAGGATGATTTCAGAAAGACCTGAAGAGACTTACATGAAGTGATGCAAAGTGAAATGAGCAGAACCAAGAGAACAAGAAGATTATATGATCAATTCTAAAGAATGTGGATCTTTGCAATAGGAAGGTGATTCAGACCAGTGCCAATGGTCTTGTGATGGAGAGATCCACATGCTCCCAGAGATAGGACTGTGAGGACTGAGTGTGGATCACAACATTTATTTTTATTTTTTTGTTGTTGTTGTCTGCTTGCATTTTGTTTTCTTTGACATTTTTTCCTTTTTTGATCTGATTTTTCTTATGCAGCATGATAACTGTGGAAATCTGTGTAGAAGAATTGCGTGTGTTTAATGCATATTGAATTACTTGCCATCTAGGGGAAGGGAAAGGGGAAAGGAAAGGGGAAAAAAATTGGAAGCAAGATTTTGCAAGAAAAAAAAAAAAAAAGAATACTTTCTTCCAGATATATGCCTGCTTTCAAAAAAAATGATCCAATTTGAAACAATGAACATATTGTTTCCTGAGTTTTCATTGCACATTCAGTTTTCACAGAAGTAGGGTGGTACAATGGAAAGACTATTGGTTTCAAATCCATTCTTTTAAGCTTATTTTCTGTGTGACCTTGAGCAAGTCATCAAACCTCATGGAGCAGCTGGGGCAACCGTGGATAAGGACATTGGATCTGGAGTTAGGAAGATCTAGAGCTGAAATCTAGCTTCAGACACATACAAGCTGTGTGGCTCTGGGCAAATTACCATGTTTGCCTCTGTTTCTTCAACTGTAAAATGTGAACAATAAAAATCTTACAAGGTTATTGTGACGATCAAGTGAGATATTTGTAAGAGGGATATAAACTTAATGAGAGCTGCTATAAGTATTGTAGAATATATAGATTATTTTTCTTTTTTCTTCATCATCTTTGGAAACAGATCGAATATTGATAATGCAGGGTTAAATGGTAAAGGCAGTTTAACAACTCTTTGAGCATAATTCTAGATTGTTCTCCAAAATGGTTGGATCGATTAACAATTCCACCAACAATATATTAGTGTCCCACTTTTTCCACATCTCCTCCAACATTTATTGCTTTCCCCTTCAATCATTCTGATAAGTGTAAAATGATATCTTGAGATTATTTTAATTTGCTTTTCTCTAATCAATAATGATTTAGAACATTTTATATGATTATAAATGTTTTTGATTTATTCATCACTGAGTATCACAATATAAAAGCTTACTCTTTCCTTCCATGGTCCCCAGTTTTTGCATCTACAAAATAAGGAGATTGAACCAGGACAGGCTTTCTTAATCTTCTTGTATCATAGAGCCTTTGGCAATCTGAGGGCCCTTATGAGCAGACACCTTTTCTCAAAATAATATACTGAAATGTGTTAATTAAAATATGTACTATTACAAAGGAAACAGACATACTGAAATATCGCTAAAAAATTTTTTTTAAATAATAAATATAGAGCCTTAGGTTAAGAACATCTGGGCTCTGAAAGCTTTTCTTGTTTTAGATATTTGAACTTAAAAAGTTTGAGTATCAAATGAATTCACTTCATATTTCTCTCTCTCTCTCTCTCTCTCTCTCTCTCTCTCTCTCTCTCTCTCTCTCTCTCTCTCTCTCTCTCTCTCTTTCTCTCTCTCTCTCCCTTCCTTTTTTTTTCTCTCTCTGTCATTTATCTCTCTCTCTGCCTTTTTCTGTCTTCATCTGTCTCTGTCTCTGTCTCTCCCTCTCTTTCTCCCTCTCTCTGTGTCTGTATGTCTGTCTCTGTCTCTGTGTCAATCTGTGCCTCTCCCTTTCTCTTTGTCTCTCTTTTTGTCCCTCTCCCTCCTTTGTCTCTCTGTCTTTCTCTGTCTCTGTCTGTCTGTCTCTGTCTTTGTCTCTCACTCTCCCTTTCTGTCTGTCTGACTCTACCTCTTCCTAGCTATCTCTTTGTCTGTCTCTCTGTCTTAACTGTCTCTCTCTCCCTCTCTTTCTGTCTCTCTCATATGCACACACATGCATTGTGTACTCATGTATGTAGATGTGTATATCTATGCACATGTTTGAGGTATATGAATCTACACATGCATACATGTATGAGTGTGTGTATGTACATACTTGATGAAGAAAGAAAGTGAATTATGCCTAAGACTTTTCAGGTTTAATCTGGTCAAAACTGGTTAATAATGTGAACTACTGCTGAACTAGACTGAAACAATTAGCATCATAGATTTAGAACTATAAGGGACCCTAGAGGAAATCTAGTTCACTTCTCTTCTTTTACAGATGAGGAAACTGAGTCTGAGAGAGGTTAAGTAACTTACCTAAATAATAAGTTTTTAACCCAAGTCCTCTGATTCCAAAGCAAAACCTCTTTCTACTGAGCAGAGCCAAAATTTCATACTAAGCTCCTGCCTCCAAACCTAGCCTTCGACTTGTACCATACTATCTCATAAAGTATAAAGTTAACTGACAAGCTTCTATATCAGAATTGCCTTCTTTATTAGCTAACCAGGTAAAATTATTCACCCTCTTAAGACCATTTTCCCTGACTTGCCCTAAAAGAGAAGAAAAAAAGAGGAGAAGGAGAGAAAGGGGAAGAAGAGAGGAAAAGACAAATGAAACAGAGGTTGAAAAGAATAGCAATCATTTCTGACACTGTATCTTTAATGTTTGTAGGGCTATACTCCGTTAAGGAAATGCCTCATTGTCATTGAACAGGGAGCCATTAAAGGCACCTTGGAAATTTGGACCCTTTTAGTAGAATCAGGGCTTAAATAGCAACTTAATTTATGACACTTCTCTAGGCTGATGGCATTTTTGTTCTCAGGTAAGGTCATCTCAATATATATCCCTTCCATAGTTTCCCATTTAGAGAAAGCCAATACAGGAGTCTTTTATTCTTTACTTTCAAGTAACTGATTATTCGGCTGCTAAAATGTAAGTCACATATGTATGCATGCACGTTGTGATTCTGCGGTGTGTTCCTAAAAGAGAGCTCCTTTATATCTGTGTGTAAAAGAAAAAAGTGAAAAGGTGGGGGGCGGAGGGGGGAGGAGAACCACGAATAAGTATGTGAATAATTAGATCAGAGATAGATGCCACCTTTTCTCAGTGTTGAAACTGGGGGGGGGGGGAGTGCTAGTGTATAATTGACATAATTGATCTATTTTTTCCCCCTTTTTTGCTGCAGTAATTCTTTATGCATGCCATTGTTGCTGTTATTATCCAAGATGTGATCTTGTGTGGTTGATAATACTGACTAGATATGAATACTGGTAAGTACCAGCCAATCACAAATCTATAGTGTCTATTTCTGCATCACCAGGTGCTATCTCGTGGGAAATATCCTCTTTTTTGGCAGGCACACAGAGCGCTGCATTATCTGTCATTTTCATTAGATTCAAGCTACAGCTGAGCCAAAAAGACTTAGTTCTAGCATATGTGCTCAAAATGGCCAAGATGAGATTGTCCAAATTCACCCTTTCAGGATTGCATTAGAAAACAACTGGAGCTAAAGCTAAAAATTAGAGGGAGCAAAGCATCTGAATTCCATTTTGGGAAGCTGCAAACAACATAAGCTCCAAAGATCTGAGCTTATCTTAGCGATCACCTCTGAAGATCAGCAGAGACTCAGTCAGCAAATTCAATGTTTTTCAACACATCTTTTGTGTGGACTGACTGGGGATGTCAGCCTCGAGATCTGAGGGCATCAGGAGAGGGAGAATTCTATCCCATTCAGCACTCCACAAGTAGCATCCCATTGAGGATATTTTTTAGGGGAGAGTGGGGGGGCTGGAGGAACAAGACCCTCAGGGTCCTGTGAAAGACCATCTTCCCTAGAATACTACAGGAAGCAGTCTGGCAAGGGTGGGTAATTAGATTTCTCCTGTGACAAGAGCACCAAGGGGATCTATTGGGCTGCAATAAAGCAGTTGCATAAAATAGCCAGTTGCTAAAAGGTTGGATTTTCTAATGAAAGTAAATTGAATTATTTCCTCGACTACTCTATAAAATCCAATCCTAGGTCTAAGTGTGAGTGCACGGGGATGCATCTCAAAATTAAATCCAAAGAGAAATTAATCCTATGGCTCCAGGTCAGGCTATGCTTAGAGACTAAATATCTATAGGACTAACAGAAGCAATTCATCCTGCTCAGTGGCCCAGGCAGCATTTTAATTGTTACTAGGGTTGCTGAGAGGAAGCCATGACTGGAAGGATGGCCTTGAAGACAGATAGATCTGGATTCAAATTCTGTATCTGATATCGAAAAGTATGGGATCCTAGAGACGGCATTAAACAGTTCACTGACTCAAGCAACATTCTAACACAGGAGAATTGCTGATCTGTATTAATGAAGGGAGCTTCTATCCTGGAAGATTCTTGTACCAATGAAATCATAGATCCGAACTAAATGAAAGAAGGAAGAAAAATACTATTGAAATTTGAAAAGAAAGAAGAAAGAAAAAAAGGAAGGAAAGGAGGAAAGAAGAAAGGAAGGAAGGAAGGAAGGAAGGGAAAGAAAGCAAGGAAGGGAAGAAAGGAAGGAAAGAAGGAAGGAAGGAAGGAAAAAGGGGACAGAAAAAGAGAGGGAGGGAGGAAAAAGGAAAGACCAAGAAAGGAAGGAACCAAGGCTACAAGAAATGGAGAAAACAAAGAAGATAATGTGGACTTGTGATCCTGAGAAGTGCTGATGACATTCTTTTGGACTCAATAGAAATGACTCTGTTTCTCTATCTCCAGTTTACTGCAATGCTGGGAATATAATGAGTGGACAGAGTTTTTCCAAAGTATGCTTAATGAAAAAGAACACTGAATTTTGAGTCAGAGGACTTGATTTTGAATCCTTTATCTTTTACTTCTCAATAAATTCTTGGACCTTGAACAAACCACAGACTTTCAAGCTCTTTCCTCTATAAAAATTATTAGGGATGGGCATGGGAGAATGGAGGAAGAAGGGAATTGGATTAGGTTTTCCCTAAGGTCATTGTCAACTCTGAGTGTTAGGATTCTGTGGGGCCAATTCCATGATACTGTCCTGAAAGATTTGCCTCCAAACTTGGCATTTTGTGTTTTAAAGAGTGAGATAAATAAATGAAATGTCAGGAAAGACCTATGAAAGGATAATATCAATCAGCAGGCTTTTGTCTAAAGAAGTTTTTAACATGGAGTATATGACCTTGTTTTTAAAAATATTTTGATATACATGTAATTGGTATACATGTATATATGTAATTGATAATATAATAAGCTTACTTTGTAATCCTGTGGATATTTTTAATGAATTTAGAGCCATTATTCTAAAAAAATGGTTCATAGATTTCATCAGATTACAAAAGGTATTCATGATACACAAAAAGTTAAGAATACTTCAATGGTTATTCTTGGTGAATCATATTATTATTTTATAACTTTTCATTTGGGAGAATTTAGCCACTTGCCTGTACACTCTGGTTTAATGGTACTGAAAAATGGAGGGTAACATGACATGTCTTAAACCTCCTCATTTAAAAAAAAAAAAAAACTACTTTTGAAAAGACTTTTCTCCTTGTAGAATACTTTGCATTGGTCCACCTTATGCTGTTTTGATACACACTAAAACATTTTTTATTTAAAGATAAAAAGGAAAAAAAGACATCATCTTGTATTTTGCTTTCATTTATCCCCATGTTAATGGAAACAAGGTAAGACGATCTGAAAACATTTGAGTGAAAGAACATACAAATAAACTTTCAAACTGTCTTTCAGCAAGTGAGTCTAAAGTTATTGAATATGCAAATTGCCTTATTAAAAGAAGAATGATGTCTTTTTCAGCAATCAGTTTAATTACAGTGAAACCCTTCAATAGAGAAATCAACTTGTTTCTCAGAGTAAAAATTCTTTAGAAAGGGAATTTAGGTATAACAGATCAAAATTAGAAAATTTACACTTTGTGAAAAAATACTTGCATAAATAGGCTGAGAGCCCCTGGGGGATGTGTAGGCATAAAATGAATAAGTATTAAAGAGAAATTGGAGGTAAGCTTAACAACTCCTTGGCAGTCCCCAGTTTGGCCCCAGTCCTATCTGTCTACCATTCCCCTATGTACTAAAACTCAGAGAGAGAACAGATGTAATGGCCTATGAAATGTATTTATCCTAAGTTTGTCAGGGTGCCCATAACTCAAGCCACCAACTTCAGCTCCCAGGGTCTACAAGATGGGCAAAAATGCAGGGGGGTTTAAATTTGGGCTCTAAATCTTATTTTCTCAGGGACTCTTGAATAGCGTAGAGCTTATTGTTCTCCTATCTCCCCTGAGCACAGAGGAAAAATGATTTATTTATATAGAAGGACATCCCAGTAGGTCTGCCCTTCCCATTAGTGCCCCAAGTCACTGACATTTCCTTCTCTGTTCCCCTCCATTAAAACTTTCCAGTCCTCTGTCCCATCCTCTTGAGGTCCTGCTCTGTGCTGGCCCATAACAAATCTGTTGTTTTGTGGATGCTAATTCAAATCAATAATCACTTAATAAATACCTACTATGTGCAAGGCATTGTGCTAGGCACTAGGAATATAAGGCCCAATATGTAGTCTGTTCAAGTGTTCTTCTCAGGCTACATGTACATTTTTTTCTTGAGGCAATTGGGGTTAAGTGACTTGCCCAGGGTCACACAGTTAATAAGTGTTAAGTGTCTGAGGTAAGATTTGAACTCAGGTCCTCCTGACTTCAGGGCTGCTACTCCATCCACTGTGACATTTAGCTGCCCCTAGATATGCATTTTAATTTAAAGCTCCTTTGATCCTTAAGAGAGGTGATAAAAGTAAATTAATGCAAGATTTTTATTTTAAAACAAAATAAAAAACAACTAAACAAAAAAAAATTTGTTTCCCCTGTTCAAGAACCAGTTCTTCTCCCTGCCACTCACTATCCATTAACCAGGAGGAAAATTCATGATTCATCCCTTAATTCCAACTGCTATGTCTTTTCCACTCTTCTCTGTATCCAGGAACATGGAGTATTTAAGAGCAAGGAATAATGAAGGATCTTGCCTTTTTGGAGCAGTACAGGGATCATCCTGTCTTGACTCAGTGAAAGTCCATAGTTCCTTACCGCATAATCACTGTGTTTGCTGATGCCCCCAGATGTTGGTCCTGTCTTTTTATAACATGGAAGAAACAAGAGCTCCATGAAGATCTTTCATTCACATATGAATTGACATTTTCTATTGAGGGTTTTGAAAGCCTCAAGATTACCCTTCAGAGGTGTGATTGAGTTATTCATAACGACCTGTTTTTTGAAAACATGTCTTGCTATTAGTTACTTCCCTTCTTATTTTCTCAATCTCTTAATTGTAACAATTAAAATAATAACTAGCACTCATATAATGCATCTGTGGCATCCTTTACATATAATCCCATTAGTTTGTAAGCTCTTTGAGGACAAAAACTCTCTTTTGCCTTTTTTTTTTTTTTTGTATCCCCAGCACTTTATAATTGCCTGGCACATAATAGGTGTTTAACAGATGCCTATTGACTGACAAATATCAGCTCATTTTTCCTTGGGAAGGTGGGTGGTATTAGTAGTCCCATTTTACAGATGAGGTAACTGAGGCAAATGGAAGCTAAGGGACAAATCAAGGAAATCAGGTCTTTCTTACTCCAAGTCCAGCTCTCTATCCACTGTGTTACCTAACTGCTTCCATCATAAAGAATGAAATCAGCAGTCCCTCCAATCATTTGACCCCATTTGGGCTCTAAATAATGCTCAATGAGGTTCTAGCACTGTGATAGTACAATGCTGCCAAATTCTGAAGTTCCTTTCATCCTGAGGACTGACCATTCAGCTGCCCCTGGATTCTGCAGCCTCCTCTGTAGTATTGATGACTTCTGTTTCCTTGTCAATGGTGAGGTCACTCTGTGACTTAACAGATAAGCCCGAGGGACCTACTTGCAGCACCCAGGGGTCCTAACCTGCCCAAGGTCAAACAATGAGTGTAAGAACTTCTTGATCCCAAACTGACCACTTTAACCATTTACCATATGATGGACTCGATGTCATGTAGTTTTCACAAGAGCATTGAGTATATATGTTCAACATTACGCCAGGAATATCGGTGGGGTACAGAATATAGGGCCATGCTGTCTGATGGCCACACCAAGGGAGAAGCAAGTATGAAATCGAGAAAATCTGCTTACAAAATCAGTGCTTAAATTGTGCTTCTTATGTCTTCATCACAGTATTTCTTTGTGGAAACACTGGCTGAACTTAGTGCACTAATAGGAAAGTTAATAGATGGAATGCAAATACACTTATGAAATGCAAACTTTGTTTCATATACCAATGATCCCTAGTGATCTAGAATCAACATAATTGGTAAACAATAAAACATTTTCTTGTTTGTTGGAAATGGTAATTCAGTTCTGTGCTACAAACACCTATTAAATGTTCTCTCTATGTATGTCCAAAGCACTGAAGTAGGTTCTGGGGGTACAACTAGATGACATAGTGATGGTCACGCCAATTATCACAATGATTGCCCTGTGATTGCAGTCAGAAAGACTTGAATTCAGATCTAGCCTGAGGTATTTGTGTGATCCTAGCAAGTCATTTAACCCTTGTTTACCTCAGTTTTCTCATCTGTAAAATAGTGATAATAATAGCACTTACTTTCCAGGGTTGTGAGGAACAAATGAGATAATAATTTTAAAGGACTACTTTTTGTTTTTTTTCTTTTTTTTTACTTTTTTATTTTATTTTTCTTGTGCAGCATGTTACATATGGAAATATGTATAGAAGAATTGCATGTTTAACATATCTTGGATTGCTTTCTGTTAGGGGAATTGGTGGGAGGAAGGAAGGGAGAAAAATTTGGAACATAAGGCTTTGCAAGAGTGAATGTTGAAAATTATCTTTGCTTATATTTTGACAATAAAAAAACTATCATTAAAAATAATGATTTTAAAGCACTTAGCCCAGTGCCTGGCACAGAATGAGGCCTATATAAATGTTAGCTATTATTATTATTATCATGAAATGGGGCTCTGATCTTGCCATCAAGGAACTTACAAACTAATAGCAGGTTAAGTCACATACACAAATAACCTTGATACAAAGCAGGTTATAAATGCAGTGAGGAAGTCCACAAAGAAATGCTATTAGGAATTAATAAGATAATGAATGGATTTGCTGTGGTCTAATACATGGTCTTTAGCCATTCCATTCTTAGGCATTCGGCACAGAGAATATATCATATTCAGAAAACACACTCTCTAGACCACACGCAGAAAAAGTTTTTTGAAGGAAGTTTGGGCATGCATTTGAATTGGTCCCTTCTATGAATTGAGTGGGAAAAATTCCCAACTTGAATTGGGCTTTCCGTTTGTTAGGTTTTGAAGACAATGAGAAGAGGACAGTTTATTACAAAGGAAAGAAGAGAAAGAAAGACAGAAAGAAGAGAAAAGGATCTTGGAGGAGAAATGAGGAGGTGAATAGTAGAATGAAAAGTTTCTGAAATAGGAGTGGGGAGTGGCTGGTAGAGGAGGCTCACAATTTGCAGTGTGGACTGCTGGGATGGAAAATCTGTACGTACCAGTCAAACATTTGCCCATCCTGTACACATTATGGCTTTTATTTTTAATCTGGAACAAAGCATCCTCTTCCCTTAACCCCCGTGAGCCATAGTAACTCCAAATTCAGACTGCTGTGGATTCCAGCACTTGGCTCTCCCTGAGAAATGATGAGGTTGGCACTAGTGAAAATGAGGCGAGTGGAGTCATCCTTGTCCATAGTGGCCATTTGTCTACATAACAAAGGGACTGGACAATTTGGCCCCGTTCATCATGATTGGCAGGGCATGCTCAGGAGAGGCACTGGGCTGGAATGATGTCGAAAAGTTCTATTATGGAACACAGACGAGGTCAGCTTCCTGAAGAGATTAGCAACAAGGAGCCCTGGTCCCCAATGTCTTTCTTGGTTGGCACATAGAGTTTTGTGTTTTGTTGATCGACTTTAATAAAAAAAAAAAAACTGTTTTTCAAGTGTTAAATGTTATGTGCATAAATGTTATCAAAACTGTGAAGAAAAATGCCCCATGTATGACTTAAGCTAAAATAATCTCTCCCAAGCTGTCATGGATATTTTTACAATATTTTAGATAGAATGATTGGTTTTAGAGGAATTGTTTGGATTATCTCCCTCAGGGAATCTATCTGTAGAGCAGTTACTAAGCATAACCGTTATGTAGTCAGAGTTATGTCAGAATCTTTAGAAGCCCACCTGCAAAATGTTTTAAAGGACCAAGTTCTCTCTCAACAAAGGAATTCTTCAGGGGTGAAAGAGAAGGTTGGACAGAGAAAGAAAGAATCTTTCTCAGTTAATTCCATGTTTTTCCTTATCCACTAAATGGTTCATATTAAGATGTATGCAGTATGTAGAATATGGGAAATGAGTATGGTGGGAGGTAAATGGTTGTTTTCCTGCTAAATGAGCCCCTCTAGAGAACAAGAGACTGTTTCCAACACCAAAATGTGATGGTAACCACAGAATAGCAAAATTCTGGAATGGGCATCAGGAAGAGAATATATTTTTGGTGCCTTTCCTTCCTCAGTCCCATTTGCCTGGCAGAGCCTGGTAAGCCCCCTGTGAGGAAGCAATTCCCCAAACCAGTACAAGCTATTTTAATGGCTTTACCCTGTGTCCAGTCCTGTGCTGAGTGCTATGGAATATAAAGAAGAAGCCCGGGCTTTTGAGGAGCTTACAACCATCCTGGGACATTAGTAGGATAGAGTAACTAAAAAGAGGGCAATTCCTTCTTAGGCAGCACCCTTCCCATTCTCAAAGTGCTCCATCAGCATGCTCTTCCAAGGCCAAACACCCCCCCCTCTTCACACAGCCATCCCCAGGTTCCCCTTGTGATAACACTCTTCCCTCAAACTTCCTTCCTAGCAACCAGCTACCTGCGATCTTCCCTTTGCTATTTCACAGAAGCTGAGAGATCAAAAACCATCATCTATACAGTGGGAAAAGAGATTCGTTTCTCAGGATAACTGGCTTACCTTTCTAATATTATTGTATTTGAGACCTTTCTGGCCATATTGTATATTAATTCCTTGACTACACTATAGTATTTAACCAAAATGAACTACTAAGTAGTTACCCTCCTTCATTATCACCCTTAGAAATCCTCTTCCTTAAAGACCTAACCCAGATGCCCCACTTCTAAAAATCTTCCCTGATCCTCCCAGCTCAAAATGATTTGTCTTTTCTCAAATTCTCCTAGAATACTTTTTCTTGTTCTCATCATTGTAAGATGACATTCTACCTGGTACCATATTGATTTGCATCCATGTCATCTTACCCCTTCATTTCCTTTTCCAATTAAATGATGAGTTTGTTATGGAAGGAACAGATGATATGCATTTGCATTTTTGTATTCTGAACATAG
The DNA here is from genome assembly GCF_016432865.1 of Antechinus flavipes. NCBI lineage: Eukaryota > Metazoa > Chordata > Mammalia > Dasyuromorphia > Dasyuridae > Antechinus > Antechinus flavipes. The sequence continues at coordinate 477,500,828 of NC_067399.1, read as the reverse complement.
TAAAAATTTGTAATATTGAATTAACAATTTTTGGTGGACAAAACAACAAAAGAAGAAATAGTAGAAATTAACCCAAAGTATTAGAAACAGAAAATACAGAGGAGACTAGCCTACTTGTAGTGAAAGATATTCTTGGAATAAGGAGGAGATAAAATTTGGTAGGCAAAGCAGAGCCAGATAATAGGCGACAATTCATGACAAATCAAGAAATTCATGACAAAGAATATGACCTTATCTAATAATGCCTGACATTAGAACATAAGAACCTTGAGCACAGGGACTGAATTTACTTTTTCTTTATATCACCAGCACTTAACAGATTGCCTAGTATAGAGTATAGAGAATGCCTCATAAATACTTTTTCTTTGGTTGGTTTACTAATTGACATGCCAGATATGGCCACAGAGTAATGAGAAGGCTGATAAATTTGAAGTTGGGGTAACCTGGATTTAATTCTTATTTCTCCCATTTATTTATAGCCAAGTAGCAATGCACCTTCTCAATCTCTGAGATTTTTTGGCTATATACAAGTCTATTATCCTATAGATAATGGACAAAATATTTGGCAGTATATTGGGATATGTGAAGGTGAACAACATTGAAGCATATTTCACTCAGGTAACCCAATATTCACCATGAAATTCCAGAGATATCCTTGGTGCCTTTAGGACCCATCATTGGATAGAAATTTCATTTTCCTAAAAAGTGACAAATTCTTTGAAGATTATCAAGTTTTTAGATTAAAGGAATAAGAATAGGCAATGAGGAAACCAAATTATCACTCTTTGCTGATGATATGATGGTATACTTAGAAAACCCCAGAGACTCTACTAAAAAGTTTTTGGAAACAATCCATACCTTTAGCAAAATTGCAGGATACAAAATAAACCCACATAAGTCATCAGCATTCTTATATATCACTAACAAAACCCAATACTTAGAGTTACAAAGAGAAATTCCATTTAAAGTAACTACTGATTGTATAAAATATTTAGGAATCTATCTGCCAAGGAAAAATCAGAAACTTTATGAGCAAAACTACAAAACACTTTCCATACAAATTAAGTCTGATCTAACCAACTGGAAAAATATTAAATGCTCTTGGATTGGGCAAGCAAATATAATAAAGATGACAGTACTATCTAAACTAATCTATTTATTTAGTGCTATACCAATCAGATTCCTAAAAAACTATTTTGATGACCTAGAAAAAATAACAATAAAGTTCATATGGAAAAACAAAAGGTCAAGAATTTTAAGGGAATTAATGAAAACAAAATCAAATGAAGGTAGCCTAGCTGTACCAGATCTAAAATTCCCTGCTTCAACTTGCCTTTGGAAAAGGCTGTTTTAGACAATCATAAAACATCATGAGCTTCATTGATGGGGACAAATGTCATAAAATTATATTATAAAGCAGCAGTTACTAAAACCATCTGGTATTGGCTAAGAAATAGACTAGTTGATCAATGGAATGGGTTAGGTTCAAAGGACAAAACAGCCAATAACTTTAATAATATAGTGTTTGACAAACCTAAAGACTCCAGTTTCTGGGATAAGAATGCATTATTTCACAAAAATTGCTGGGAAAATTGAAAATTAGTATGACAGAAACTAGGCATTGACCCACACTTAACACCGTACACCAAGATAAGGTCAAAGTGGGTTCATGACCTAGGAATAAAGAATGAGATTATAAATAAATTGGAAGAGCATAGGATAGTTTATCTCTCAGACCTGTGGAAGAAGGAGGAATTTATGACCAAAAAAGAACTAGAGATCACTATTGACCACAAAATAGAAAATTTTGATTATATCAAATTGAAAAGTTTTTGTACAAACAAAACAAATGCAGACAAGATTAGAAGGGAAACAATAAACCGGGAAAACATTTTTACAGTCAAAGGTTCTGATAAAGGCCTAATTTCTAAAATATATAGAGAATTGACTCTAATTTATAAGAAATCAAGACATTCTCCAATTGATAAATGGTCAAAGGATATGAACAGACAATTCTCAGATGAAGAAATTGAAACTATTTATAGACATATGAAAATATGCTCCAAATCATTATTAATCAGAGAAATGCAAATTAAGACAACTCTGAGATACTACTGCACACCTGTCAGATTGGCTAAAATGACAGGGAAAGATAATGTGGAATGTTGGAGGGGATGTGGGAAAACAGGGACACTGATACATTGTTGGTGGAATTGTGAACACATCCAGCCATTCTGGAGAGCAATTTGGAACTATGCTCAAAAAGTTATCAAACTGTGCATACCCTTTGATCCAGCAGTGTTTCTACTGGGCTTATACCCCAAAGAGATACTAAAGAAGGGAAAGGGACCTGTATGTGCCAAAATGTTTGTGGCAGCCCTGTTTGTAGTGGCTAGAAGCTGGAAAATGAAAGGATGCCCATCAATTGGAGAATGGTTGAGTAAATTGTGGTATATGAACGTTATGGAATATTATTGTTTTGTAAGAAATGACCAGCAGGATGAATACAGAGAGGCTTGGAGAGATCTACATGGACTGATGCTAAGTGAAATGAGCAGAACCAGGAGATCATTATATACCTTAACAACGATACTATATGAGGATGTATTCTGATGGAAGTGGATCTCTTCGATAAAGAGAGCTAATTCAGTTTCAATTGATCAAGGATGGATAGAAGCAGCTACACCCAAAGAAAGAACACTGGGAAATGAATATAAACTGTTTGCATTTTTGTTTTTCTTCCCGGGTTATTTATACCTTCTGAATCCAATTCTCCCTATGCAATAAGAGAACTGTTCGGTTCTGCACACATATATTGTATCTAGGATATACTGTAACCTATTTAACATGTATAGGACTGCTTGCCATCTGGGGGAGGGGGTGGAGGGAGGGAGGGGAAAAATCAGAACAGAAATGAGTGCAAGGGATAATGTTGTAAAAAATTATCCTGGCATAGGTTCTGTCAATAAAAAGTTATTTTAAAAAATTACCAAGTTTTTCTTTAATAATTTTTTTTTACCAATTACATGCAAAAGTAATTTTCAACATTCACCTTTGCAAAACTTTGTGTTCCAAATTTTTCTCCCTCTCTCCTCCCTCTCCCCTCTCCAAAACAGCCAACAATTTGATACAGGTTAAATATGTGCAATTCGTCTAAACATATTTTCATATTCATCATGCTGCACAAGGAAAAACAGATCAAAAGGGTAAAAACATGAGAAAGAAAAATAACAAGTTAAAAAAAAAAACAGAACGTGAAAATACTATGCTTTGATCCAAATTCAGTCTTCATAGTTCTCTCTCTGGATGCGTATGGCACTTTCTATCCCATGTCTATTGAAATTGCCTTGAATCACCCATTTTTGAAAAGAACCAAGTCCATCACAGTTGATCATTACATAAGATTACCAAGTGTTAAAAAAGGAACACAAGCACACATACATAAATACATCCCTCCTGTAGGACTGCTACAACTGATTTCCATTCCCTGCTTCAGCTTGCCATTGGAAAAGGATGTTTTAGACTATCATAAAACATCATCAGCTTCATTGATGGGGACAATTACTAAGGCAGGTGGGACCCAATTTCAAAGTACCTCAATGAGACACAAATCTGATTTGAAGTTTTGAGTTGATGACATGTACTAGCTGTCTCAATTATAAGATGCTGCTAATTTAAATTTTCCTTGCCTCTCTTCCCCATGGTGAGAGGTACCTTTTCCCCAAGGTTTCTTCCTCCTCACCCAAATTCTTTTCTTATCCCAAGAATGGCACTCATGTCAATCTGTTTCCTAGTTACTCTCTGTAGGTGTCAGGCTATCAACAGGATTTCAGTCTAACACATGGGAACCCCAAGCCTAAAAGAAGCCCTATTTATTTGTTCAGGCTGCAAGTATTTATCAAAAACCTTTTGTTTAGATAGCACAGTTTCAGGCACTCTGAGAGACAAATAATTTAGATAATATGAGAACCTTGTCCACATTAAGCATAGAAAAAGCCTTGGTTTTCAGCCAATCAATAAACATATATTAGCCATCTACTATATGCAGGATGTTATGCTAAACACTAGGAATTAAAATGCAAAAATTAAATATTTCCTACTCCCAAAGAGCTTACATTCTGTCAGGAAAGACAAGAAGGACATAGATAAATATCTGCCAAGTAAATATAAAGGGAATAATTACAAGGTAGCTATTGGTTGAGAGCAAAAAACTAGCTGTTGAAGGAATCAGAAAAGACATGACAAAACTAGCAATTTTTACGAGTGTATCCTTTCTTCCTTTCTCTAACAAAATGACCTCTGCCTTATCCCAACTTACCCCAACCTTGCAATAAGGTTTTATGCTAGCAAACAGTCTTTTCTCCAAAAATCACTTCTATAATTTATCTATTGGAAGTCCCCTATAGGTGTACAGAAACTGCACATAGCAGAAGCCTCTGTTCAGAAGCCTAGGACTCAGTCAGTCTTCTATTTTGAATTCTTATTGTACTTCAAGTTCTGAACTATACACTTTAACCCTAATCAATTAAATACTATCTAGTTTCACTCTCTAGTTCTTTCCTATAGAGCAATCTGTTCTCTTTCATTATAAGTGGAGGGGAAGTGGTGAAGTAACTAAGATATATTTAAGCAGATATTCAAAATATTTTAATCTCAGAAACACAAAGAAAGGTACCCATTTTCTTTTACAGAAACTGGGAGTGCTATAGTACTCAAAGATGATAATGAAAATCTGGAGTGATACATGATACAGGTAAATATTGTCTGAAAAAATTCTGAAAACATAGTTATTTATACATAAACACTTTTCCTATTCCAGCATAGATCCTAAACTCCCCCAAATCAAAGACTGAGTCTCTACCAAATAGAATATACTAAATAAGCAAGAGAGATATAATACAAAGGTTTAGGGGAATTCTAAGAAGGAAAAAGATCATTTCTGGCTGGGAGGAATGGCATAGATGAGCTTGCCTTTAACCCACTTCTTTGGGGCTATGTAAGATCTTATCCAACAGATGCAGAGATGTAGGTTTCTCCTCATTGAAGCATCTATATCAAAGCTTAAAGTAAGCAAACAATGTTTGTTGACTGCTTTGTAAAATAGATCAGAAGTAGTAAGCCTTACTACTAGTTACAATTTATTTTTGCAAATTAGTCGTAGAATCCACTTTTTTTTTTTCAGAACAAAGACTTTTGATAAAATTGCATAGAAAGAAAGTATTAATAAAAATTTCCCCACATGAATATGGGGCATGCTCTCCCATAAATACATATTCTTTCAGTGGTATCATTGGTTCAGAATCAGAAAAGAATCTTAAAACTCATTTAGTCTAACTGCCACGTTTTACAAATAAAGGACATTTAGAGATTAAATTTCCAAAGTCACACTAATAGGAAGAGAATCTACCATTCTTTCCATTGCATCATTGTTGTTGTTTGTCCTTTGTTCTCAAAGAAGTCCATGACATCAGGGAGAGGATGCCATGACATGCAAGAGAACTGGATGTGAGGGAGGGAGGCTGGGCAAGGTCACCCTTCCCCGCCAGAGCATCTGGGGCCAGTGGGCAGACAGAGATGGGGAGGAGTGGAGATGGCCTGGATGCAGTGGGAGGCCTGGGCCTTTTGGAACCAATCAGTCATATTCAGTAAGCGCATGCACGGTGAGTAGTCGCAGAGAATATAAATCACAAGGGAACATGCATGGCGAGATGCAAATCTGCTAAGCCTATGTGGCCAAGACACACAGAGGCAAGAGAGAGCTTACACTTTGGCAAAGCGAGACTGCACTCTTCCTGTTGAGTGCCATATAGTCTCTGCCCTCCATCAACCTCTGCCAGGTGTCCCTACCTCCCTGTTGGTCTTACAGGGTTACCACGGGATGGGTCTCTGCTGGTCTCGTAGTTACATGCTTCTGTTTCTTTAATGGCTGCCAAGATTCCTCTGTTAACGGCTTTTGAGCTTTATTTCTTCAGAACACTCGATGGCCATCTTCACTCCTATGTATTCCTTGCTAGAAAGCCTCATCTTGATAACTCTTGGTTATAGAGAAGATGATGAATTACTGCATCCCAATAGGGTCAAAGCCAGACGGACTGACTCTACACTAGCATTATTTTTTTATTTAGACTATTTTTTTAGACTTGGGACTGAATTTCAATCATTTGTTCCTGACAAATCTCTGATTTAGGACTAGAAATTCTAAGCAATTATTGGTCTCCCATGCAAATGAAAGGAAAAGAGAAAATCAAGAACAAAACCCCAACCTCATTACAAATTCCATACTTTATTATTTGTACATGTCCAGGAATAACCTTGGCTTTGAATTTATGCTACACATTAATTAGTTTGAATGATAATGAGTTCCAAGGTATAACATACATTTTTTCTAAAAATTACTTTGATTCCCTTTGTTGCATATTGTAACTATGTAGCAAGGATACCTTCCATATGACTAAGCTTTGAAGCTCCATCAGTTTGCCAGCTATGCTGTTCTAAAATCTAGAGTAACTCCAGCTTAGGACCCAGAAATAGTGACAGGGCAACCTTTCCCCAATTCCTCAACTCTTGGAGCTTTAAAGGTATTGACTCCTTCCTTGATCAGGGTGTTTTGAATATATCTTCCTATAGTAGAATAGGATTCCCAAGGTGGGGACCATACCTCACACCTGCTCAGTGGAAAGCCTGGCACATGGCGGGCATTTAATAAATATTAAACAAGAAAAACTACAACTCTGTTTCTGTCCTTTCCAAACATATTTATTTTCTCATGTCTAAACAGTGCCTGAAAAACATCCAAGCTTTAAAAACCCATTTGGTTTCCCATAGTTTATTCCAGTCCAAGTTAAAGTTGGGAATATTTGTTCCCTGCCTGATGAGCTACAAGGAAAACCATCCCACCCAACCCCCAAGGGGAAAAAAATTTGTTTTAGAATTGCTAATCACCTAGGGACTGTTGTGTTAATAAGTGACAATACAGAGAAACACAAACCTGTCCTACTGTTAATGTTAATTTTGGGTCCCTTAAAAATGTTGCTAAAAACATATTGTCGGCTTGCCGCAGATGTTTGTTTTCTCAGGAGAGCAGGAGAGTGGAAATGAGAGTTGGAGGCCCAGGCCTGGATATCCCTATGTTTGATGGCAATTGTCCAATAGGTCACTTTTCAATCACTTTTTCTAGTTTCTATATCTACCTCCTCCCTCTTTCCTTGGTGGCCGACATTGGCAAAGACATTGCATCCGGTAAAAACTGGAAACGTCCTTTCAGTAGAATGATAAAGTTAAAGCAATTAAAGAAATAAGCTGAGCAATGTCAACTTGTCAACTTAGCTACTAATTTCACTCCATGTGGAATGTATTTAATGAACTACTTGGTAAAGTCCATGTATAATTTCTGGTAATTCTTCTTTATTTGTTATAAGAGCAAAAATAAAAGCTGAGTAGAACCCTTTAGTTTATACTAAGGATATAATATAACTGGGCAGAATAGATTTGAAATCACTTATCAGTATCCAAAGAACTAAGTAGAACAGTCCTACATATACTCATTCTTTCCAGGTTATTCTCTCCATGCTATGGCCAGTGAGATAGCAACATCTACCAAACTATAAAAAAAAGTAAAATAAATTAAGAATAGTCTCTGTTTTACTCTCGCCATCTCACAGTGTGCTGTAGGATGATTTGCAATGACTTCAACTGTAGGAGATGCTACATATTTTAGGTGTATTTCACAGCACCTGGATTGGCCTGTTTTTGCCAGAAAACTTTGCCCTGATGACCTTAGGGAGTAGAATACCTCCTGACCGGCTGAATACTCTTTCACTAGGATTTCCTTCCTGTGTTTGGAATTCATGGAAGAAACATACCCCCACTGGGGGAAAATGGAAAGCTGGTGGCTAACAGTTTTAGGGCTGGGAAAGATGTCAGCTACTGGACAAAGTGCTAAGCTGGGGCAATGAGCCAAAAGGAAACAAAAAATGGAGAGATAAGAAATATGAAAATAGCCAAGGGTGGAGAATTTGGTTTCTTAATGCCAAATCCTTTATTTTGAGTATGAAAAATAGGTATCCCAAAGTTCATGAGCAAATCCTCCTGAAGATAATTAATAGAAACAAAAATAAGGGATGGTATAGCAAAGCTCTCCCTGTGAGCCCCTGGTCCACATTGTTCTTTCAAATAACATTTTGAGACAATTATATATTGGTTTAAAAAAAAAAAGCCCACTCATTGTGGATCCTTATTCAAAAGAATTCAGTAAATATGAACCTGCCATTCTGGGCCTGAAGAAAGAGACTTCATTCTATGATAGGAAGAAGAAGGGTGAGAAAGAGAGAGGAGACGAGAGGAGAGGAGAGAGAGGAGAGGAGAGCAAAGAGAGGAGAGGAGAGGAGACAGGGAGACAGAGAGACAGAGACAGACAGACAGAGAATCAAAGACAGAGAGAGAGAGAAACAGAGAGAGAGAGAGAGAGAAAGACAGACAGACAAAGAGACAGAGATAGAGAGAAACAGAGAGAGAGAGAGAGAGAGAGAGAGAGAGAGACAGAGACAGAGACAGAGAGACAGAGACAGAAAGAAACAGAGGTGTTACAGAAAATGTAGGGCCAAATTATGAATCCAATTCCCTTTAAACTCCCAAGATTATAGACTAATTCAATGTATGTCATTAGAGTTTTAGATTGTTATTGCTATTGTATGGATTAAAGGAGTCTTGATAGCCCCATGCTCTAAATAAAGATAAAATAATTTTTATTATTTATTGAGTGCTGAATATAGACTTGGCAATATACCAAACTGGAGAGCAGTTACAATTTCTGTCCTGACTATCTGCCCAGAAGTCAGAACTGTATCATTCAGGAATTGTTCAGGAGCCTTTCATTCTTTATGGCAAACCTTTGGAAAAGCTGGGGCTCAGACCTTGTGGTTCCATATAAAGTGGGAGGAAGGAGGAGGGAGAAGTAGAGGAAGGAGAACAAGGAAAAGAGGAGCAGTTATCCTCATCCACAGGTAATTGTCAATAACCACCCAAATATCCCAAGTAATTGCCTCTCTTCTTGATTTAATCTTTTGTCTTGGCTCTACTCATTTTTAAGACATCAGGGAGAAGGTACAGGGATTCTTGCAATCAGACATGTTATTCCAAGTAGCAGTATTAGCATCCTGACGTTTAAAGGTCAATGGAATGAACTTGGAGTTTGAAAACCTGAATTCAAGTCTTTATTTTTGACACATTTGTGACTCTGGGCAAACACTTTCCCACAAAGGACCTTGGTGCAAGATGAATGTATTGGACTAAGTAACCTCTAAGGAATTATCCAGCTCTCTTCTTGTGTTCTCTTAGGTTCTCTTATTCTATCACAGCTTGTCATTTCAAACTCAGCGTTTTATAGAACACATAGAAAAGAAGGACTCAGTTCAACAAAAAAAGGATGCTGAAGTTTCTTTCCCTCTCCTCCTGCCAACAAAATCCCCCATAGCCTTTCAAACCACCACAACTATAAAATATCTTTGCCAGTGAGAATAGAAACCTGACTGGGTAGCCTGCAAAAGGAGAGGAGGTAAGGTTTTCAACATAACATTTTGCAGTAGGGAGCCTTATGATAACAGGACTATTGACTGTGGAATCAGATGACATTAGTTCAAAATACTTCTTATTGCCTGTGTTACTTTTGGAAAGTCATTTAGCCTACATGAGCCTCAGTTTCTTCCTCTGTTAAATGAGAGGGGTCAAATAATCAAAGTTTCATTTCAGCTTCAGGTCCTAGAGCATTTGAGTAGTTATCTCACATGGAGAATTTTTTTTGCTATTTTCACCCTAAAATTCAGACTATAAAGATAGGAGATGAAGGCTGTGGAAAAGGAAGCTTGATTCATATATAACAAATAATAGATTTGCAAAAAACCTGCTTCAGTAAAAAGCAGAGAAATAGGAAAACACTAGGAATACACATTTCTTTTAGCCAAGAAAGGACCCCAGAAGGGGTGGAAATTGCCACGCTTGCTCTGAGGGAAGGAAATTCCATCTACAGAGACCAATATTCGAGGGTAAGATCAGTAGCTTCTATGGTGAGGGCATGTGCAGCTGTCAGGGCCCATTGGATATTTAACAAATCCCCTTCACTTACCTGCCCTGAAGTGAAGCCTCAGGATTGTGGGAGACAGATTCTCCCACCCAGACCATCTACCTCAAGGGAGGGAAACTGTTCACATCTTTGGAAATCAATTTCCATGGCTTATCATCAATATGGAAGCCCCATCTCTAATGCTCCTTCATTAAACCTTTGTGAGTAGGGGCAGCTGGATAAATGGAAAGATTAAATAATAGGATGAGACAGGGTGAGACAATGTGATTTCTAGAATTGTCACTGGAAACAGCCTCCCGAAGGAACTGGCTGGAGTTAGATCAGGTGCTGAATCTAGAAATCTGTTGAAAAGGGAAGGGCTGAGAATTTTTGTTTTTGCGGGTGGTGATGCTCCTTGTACCCCAAATAATCAGAGTCATGAAGAGCCTGAAAACCCCTTGGGTCTCCTCACGTTCAATTAAGACTTTAAAATTTTAAGTTATGTATCATCCGTGGTGAAGGAGCATCGATCCAATACCACAGCTAGAACTTTATTAAGGCAATTCAAAAAGCTGAAGTGTCAGCTGCTCTCAGCTAAGGGCCGCCCATTCCTTTTTGGAAAGATTTCTTTATTTCCTCTGCTGGAAGGAAGCATGTTTTTCACATTTAGATGAGCAGGTTCTTCCTATGTCTACTTTGTCACTTTGTAGTTAGAAAAAAGTGGGACCCAGGAAACTGAAGGATTTCTACTAGTGGGTCTTTAGCATTCTGTATCTTATACCAGGACATTTTTAGGGCCCCACTGTCATTTTCTTATTTAGTGTTTTGTTAAACACTAAAGTCACATCATTCAAGGAACTGCTGGGCAAAATCTTCCCACAATGTGTCTTGCTGGCATTCCTTAACCCTATTGATAATGGTAAAGTCTCATAAATCTAGGTAAATCTTTAATTATATCTCTGAACATGATGATATTATGACTATGACATACTCATAAATGGGACATTCACAATTAGCTTAATATATATTTTATGGCCATGGAAAGAAAAAGAGATGGTTAAGATTAAAGCAAAAAACACACACACACACACACACACACAAACTACATTTTGGGCTTTGTTTTCCATATTCTTGCTATAATAACAAAAATAACATTAATGATAATAATAACAAATAACTAACATTTATATAGTGTTTTAAGGTTTGCAAAGAGCTTTATATATTTAATTTAATGTGATCCTCAGAACATGGTGATTGTAATTTAAAAAACGATTATTTGAGAATGTGCATCTTTTCTCTTATAATTTTTAAATGAAAATATTAACATCTGCTTCTCTGAGGCCTGTTGGATATTATTAAAACTATGAGCTGAAATATGGAAAATATATTTTGGTGTATGAGAAATATTTTTTGGTCTTAAATCTTTCCCCTATTTTTTGGTCTCAAATCTCTCACTTATTTTTATTCATCATGTGTTAAGTATTGAAGGTAGAATTCATCTTGGGTATATAGGAAAGAAAGAAAGAAAGAGAAAGGAAGAAAGAAAGAAAAGAAAAAAGAGAAAGAAAGAAAGAAGAAAGAAAGAAAGAAAGAAAGAAAGAAAGAAAGAAAGAAAGAAAGAAAGAAAGAAAGAAAGAAAGAAAGAAAGAAAGAAAGAAAGAAAGAAAGAAAACACAAAGGAATTTAGAGTTAGTTGTGTCTCAATACAATTAGGAATATTACAGCCCAGTTTTACCCTCCCCACTAAGTTACATGCTCCATTGCAATTTATTTTTATCTTCAGCCAACGCATATATTTTTACTTGTGTGAATAATATGGGGAAAGATTAAGTTCTTTTATTTGGCTAATTAAATTGCATTTTTCAAAATCTGGTGAGGTAGTAAGTGACAGGATTAACAAGGGCGCTTTGCAGAATTTTGATGTTTTCTTGATTAGATTAGGAGTTTTTATATAGAAGCAGGAGCTGATGAAGTGGTTTCAGTGATGTGAATGAATGCATGACCCTCGTTTATCGCGGTAGCTTCATAAAGAAGTCTTCCTGACTGTCAAGAAAGCCCAACCAAGAGTGAAAATGACATTAGCGAAAAGCTAAGCAAAAGGTCAGTAGAGCAGAATGGGAAGGGGGAGAAAAAGAAAAACGGAGTCTATTTTTTTTTCCAAAGGGTTAGCGAAGACCGCTCACTGCCATCCCAAGGAGGGGGCTGGATCTGCTAGGATGCTGCGCTGTGATTCAGAATTGCAAGAACAGAGAAGTGAGTTTGTAGGTCTTTCCAAGCTGGAGTGTAAAGTCTTGCATTTAAAATAACCATTCCCTGTGACTTGACTATTTTTCTAAGTACTTCTGTGGGCGTTATTAGAAAGCCTGTGAGAATTTTGACCAAGTCAGCATATCTGGACAGGCTGATTAGCACTAGAGCTTTATTGTCTTAAGATCTGCATCCCATCACCCAGGCAGCATTTGCTTGTAACTCTTTTCAGGGTCCTCATGAGTCATCCTGTGTCCTTACTGTCCCATCCTCATCTGTGTGAGGACAAAATAAAAAAAAGGGGGGGGGGGAGGTGGATAAAAACAAAAGGAAAAAATGTAGAATTCTTTTTATTATAAATAATTACAGTTTTAATCCTAGCTCATATATCCCTAAATTATTTCAAGGGTCACAAAATACTTTTAAAGTATCTAAAGAAAAGAAAAAAATGGTGATTTGATTTAAGATGAAAGTAGGAAAAACACTAACAAGATCTGCCTAGAACATTGGTTATTTCTCAAACTGATAATGAGAAAGGAAAGCCTTTTGTAGATTGTAGGTCCTACTCTGCTTCTTGAATGAGCGTAGCCCATGTAAGACAACAGGAGCTTGGGACAGAGAATCTGATGCATTTTCTGCCTTTATTCTACATTCCAGTTCTACATCATGGTGCAGAATCTATGGTATTTTCAGTGATTTAATTTCACATCTACCTCATATTTACTTAATGTCTTTGTGCTCATCCCAGCACTAATAATAAATCACATCTGTATTGCATTTTATGATTTGCAGCATGATTTCCTTACAATCCTGTGATATATATATATATATATATATATATATATATATATATATCACAGTATAATAACAATGTGATCCTGTATAAGTCATTTAACCTCTTTGAGCCTCAGTTTCCTTATTTGCAAAATGGAGATAATAATACCTATCTCTTAGAATTGTTGTGAGGATCAAATGAGTTAGTGGTTTGGAAACCATCAAGTGTTATCAACTGATGAATAAATATTTATCAGTTTCCTACTATGAGCAAGGTACTGTGCTACGTACTGGGAATACAGAAAGAGTCAAAAGATAATCCTCCTCTTCCTCCTCAGGAAACTATACAAAAGTCAGTTATAGTTATTACTACTCTCGTCACCATCATTATTATTCTGATTATTAATGTAACCTGTGGGCCACCCAACACTTGTTTCTTTTGAATCTGAATTCATGTTTTATGGTTGGAACTATTTTTGATAAATATTACTTCATATAATTCAAACGTCTATTCCTGTATGAAAAGAAAGAACTCTAATGTCAACATGGATGTAGATATTCAATTAGTCCCATGCTAACTAATAATAATATAAAAAAGAAAATATATAATATAAAATAATATAAAAACAGAAAAGAAAAAAATTAGAAACATTGTCAGTGGATGGATTTTCTAAAAATCCCAATTCAGAAAAAGAAAGCCATGTTAGAGAGCAAGATAAAAATACAAGCCTAATTCATAAATTTACTGTGAATGGATTAAATAATCCAACAAAACAAAAGCTACAAGTTGAATGAGAAAACAAAACCCCCAAATCCACTGTTTATTAGTTTTTAAGAGTTTTTTTTTTCTTTTTCACTTTTTGTTTTCTTTAAAAAATAGTCTTTGCTTGTGATGGAAAGTGTCATTCACATCCAGAGAGAGAACTATGGAGACTGAATGTGGATCAGAGTATAATATTTTCACCTTTTGTTGTTTGTTTGTTTGCTTTTTTCATTTTTTCCCCTTTTTAGCTGATTTTTCTAGTGCAACATGACAAATATGGAAATATGTTTAGAAGAATTGCACGTGTTTAACCTACATCAGATTGCTTGCTCTCTTGAGGAAGGGGGATAAAGAGGAGAGTGGGGAAAAAATTGGAACACAAAGTTTTGCAAAGGTGAATATTGAAAACTATCATTGTGTGTATTTGGAAAAATAAAATACTATTTTAAAAAAGGAAAAAAAAGAAAAAATCGTCTTTATTATATGGAATGGTTCTTGTAAAGGGAGAAGGGTACTAGAAGAAATTAGGCAATGTAAACAACAAATTATATCAATAAATATTTCAAGAAAAAAAGAAACATTCTCATCAATCATTCCCAAATGAATACCTTCCTATTTTTTTCTTCTAAAATCTAGTCTAAAGAGTAAGCTATTCTTTTCTAACCTCTCTCCTGAAGACTATTGATAATTGTTTAACGTCTTGATTTTGGTGGGTCTAAGTGCTATCACTAACACTGTCACTATGTACTAGCTACATTTATAGCAGTCCCTACAATTCTGCTTTCTCACTCAATTATCAGCATCTTACCTAGAAGTCAATCTATGCTTCTACTCAGAGATAGCTCTCCATCCTTGGCAATTTGGCCAGCCACCTGCTCAACAAATGAGTTTTCTGTTCTGCTTCTAGTAAGTTGCAAGATTGGGGAGCTCTTGCCATCTCAGATACGTGGTCTTGTTTAGATTGATGCTTCTTAGTTATCTATTTGCTGTGACAACATCCTCTTGCGGCCAAACACAATCATGTGGGAATTTGAAGTATTGGCCCTAGCCATCAAGACCAACTCTTGGGGGCTGGACTTCGTGATAATAGTAGTTATTCTTTCTTGTTCAGCATTTTCCACAATATATTTCTTAGGTGGACCATAGGATATAAAAGAGCAGAATGAGATCCTAAAGTCCTTAAATCAAAAATCTAGCTGAAGAGAGCCCACCTATGAACCAATTAGACAATACAAAATAGTATAGGCTCTCCCAAAAGTCTTATTGAAATTTCAAGATATTAGAATTTTAAATTGCACTGAGTTTTTAGAACACCCTGTATATAACCAAGCACTAAATACTGATGCATAGACAATGAGTGCTATAGAAAGGAGAAAAGAAATGAGAGGAAGTGAAATAATCTGGGACTTCAGAGATGTAAAGAATTGTAATACATGGAGAAAAGAGGGACAAACATCTAGATGAGGAAAAATAGTGTAACTCAAAACAGTGATGTGGCTGGTGAATTCTTCTAGTGCTTTGTGGTGGTGGGAAGCTATTGTTGGAAAGCTCTCAAATATAGATTCAGCAACAGACATCCTGTTTGTTTTTTAAGGAACAAGCTAGCTTAATTTGGAGAGAGTAGAGAAGGGGATGCACTCCTTAAATCATAGAGTGAAAGTGAAAAGGTACTTCAACAGTCATTTGGTCTACTTCTTCCTTTTATAATATGGCAAATAAATCAGAAAGGTTAAGTGGCTTATCTAATGTCACACAAATGGTATATGGCAGTCATGATTTGAACCCAAGACTTTGATTCTAAATCTAGCAATCTCTCCATAGTACTATACTGTCTTTTATCTATTAAGCCAAGGGAAAGTATGGAGGGAAGAGAAGTTGGTCTTCTTATAGTGGAAGAAATACCTGAATAACACCTTTATAAACTGTTAAAAGTATCATGCAAATTCAAGTTATAACAATATCAACAATAACAATAATAGCTAATATTTATATAGTATTTTAAGGTTGCCCAAGCACTTTTCAAAAATTATCTCTTTTTAATTTCACAAAAACTCTGGAAGAAGAACTACTAACTATCCTCAATTTACAGATGAAGAAAATAAATCAGATTAGAAGTTAAATCACTTGGCCAGAGTCATACAACTAGTAAATCTGAGGGCCAGATTTGAACTCAGGTTTTACTGACTCCAGTTCTATCCCTGAGTTTCCACTTGTATGATTAGTCTAATTCAGTAGGAATTTGGATTTTCTCTGTGAATACTATTTGCTCTGAGCCTTATAACCTAGTTTCCATGCCCTACTCAAGGAGGAAGAAGAAGTCCTGGAAACAATTAGACTGGACAAAACTACAACTATAAGTACTACCAGATGTACTAGGAAAATGATATCCAGAGTGAATGAATGAATGAGTGAAAGGCATTTATTAAACATTTCCTATGTGCCAAGGACTGTGCTAAGTACATATACAATACCATACTAAAGCAGGTTAATCTATGATCTTAAGGCATTTATATTTTAGTAGGAAAAGACAGAAAAAGATGGGAATGATGGCTACAAAACAGGGCTTTGATTTGAAACGGTGAATAGAGAGTTATAGGAAGATCTTCTAATAAACTCCCACAGAGGCAATATTGATTTGATTGTTGTTCCCATAGCAAAAGATGGAAAGTAGGCAAGAAGTGGAGAAAGAGAGAGCATATATGAGCACATATGGAAAATGGCAAGAGAAGATCTGGTAGATAGTTCATGGTCTGAAGTCTGGTTCAGTTAGTTATAACTAGGGGATGTGTGGATGAACTAGCTAATTCACAAACCAGGGCAGCATGATTCCAGGCCGGGACAATTCCAAAGTAGAGTGGATTAAGTTATGAGGGCACAAGGTCCTTGGAGCTCCTGTAAACTTGAGGGAGTGAGATCAGAGAAAGAAGTAGTTGGTTTGTACAGTTAATATAATGTGGGGCAAAACAATGCAAAAGTATCTGGCTATCTACTGCACTATTTCCATTTATGACTTCAAATAATTTCAATTTAACAATCATTTATTGACAATTTGCTATGTATAAGACAGCAAATTTATTTTTGTCAAAATAAAAACAAAATAATTCAAAAATAAAACTATTCCTGCCCTCGAAGAGCTTATATTCTACTGGGAGAATATGAAATGTTCACAGAAAAGAAATTGCAAAGTCTGCATACACACATATACATACAGAGTAATACAAAATAATTTCAAGAAGATAGAACCAACATTTGTAGCCTTCAGGGAAGGAATCATGTAGTAAGTGCCACCCTGAGTCATGCCTTGAAGTTATTATCATTATCAAAGGGGGAGGTAAAGAGGGAGAAGAAAAGCAGACGCATAAAGTCCCATTGTTATGCCAGTGGACTGTGGTATCAGTACTGAGTTCCAGGGCACAAGTACTAATATTTACAGTGCCTTAGGTCAGTTTTCCAGCCTTGGGATGCAGGCTGGAAGATAACTTAGCCACCTTGGAAAAGTGGATAGAGAATCTGGTGTCTGGAACATTTTCCCTGGTGATTGCCACCCGCTTGTCTGTGACTGGACTATTAAACTGAGCTCCTTCAGAAAGTGGAAGGGAAATAAATGCGATTGGAATAAGATTTTATCTAGAACTTTGAAAGTTAAATTAAAAGCAACAATGCCAATGATAAAAAAGAAATGTTGATAGAACAGTTAAGTGGGACAATTTCACTGTAGGCAAGTGGTTTCCAACTTCAATTGAATTCCTAATTAAAGCCATGACTGCCATTTATTGTTCAATATGCTTATTTGGTACAGCAGCATCTGCTGCTAAGAAGCTATATTCACCCTCTTCTCTTGGGTTAATTTAAGTTCACCCAGCCCCCCACAATCCCCTCCTCCCCACGGGAGCCTCCATGGTTCTGAAAGTAAGAAGAAAGTGAATTCAGCACATTGTAAAGACTTAGCATTGATCTTAAAGTTCAGATTGTCTTGGATACACATATGCTAAATGCTAACAAATTCTTTGGGGGCCAAAATTGTAAAACACTCCTTTACTAGCAGGAATGGAGAGAAAGACCCTGATTCCAGTCCCAGTTCTATCATCAACTAATATGTGACCTTGGTTCAATAAGGTACTTGATTTCCATGAGACTCAGTTTCCTCAGCTTTCAAATATCTACCTTTCTAACCTAAGGAATCAATGGATAATCACGGAAGTGAAAGTGCTTGAAAATTATGATGTTCTAAGTAGACTAGGATACTATTGAAATAAAAAGAAAGTTCCTGGAATATTTTCCACTTCTATGCCTTGCATTTCATACAGAAATGTCACAGACATTCCTGCCATAGCCTATTATCTCCCAAGCAAAGAGGGGCACTGGACCTGGTTTGGGTACGAACCCAAGGCCATAACTCCCAGCTCTTGATGGCTGAGTATGCTTTTGACCACATTAGAAACAAAAGAGGAAATTCTATTAGAATTGTAGAATTCCAGAGTACAGAGAGATCACTACCATGAACATAATGCCCTTCACAACATACCCAATAGGAGTTCATCCAGTGTTTAAATAAAGATCTTCACAGTGCAGCGTGGGGAGGAGGAGAGGTATCATCAACTCTTGAAGTCTCCTATTGCATTTTTGAATGATTTTTCATTAGGAAGGTTTTCCTGACATTAAGTCTATATTCACCTCTTTGCAAGTAGCATCCGCTATTCCTACTTTTGTCCTGTGAGACCAAACAGAAAAAATCAAATCCCTCCTTCACCTGAGAGTCCTTTGGATACTAGATGACAATCATCATATGCTCCTTTAATCTTTTCTTTTCCAGACTAGATTAATTTATTCCTTCAAATGATTGCCAGATAAGATGGACTCAAGTTCTGTGACTATTTTTTATTGAACTCCATAGGATAATGTTCAGTTTGTTAAAATCCTTCTATACATTGATACTTCGAATTGAACATAATAATCTGGATGTAGTCTGACTAAGATAAAATAGAACAAGATTATGACCTCTTTATTCCTGGGAATAATGTCTCTCTTAATAAAGCCTAAGATTTCATTGGCTTTTTTGGATATTTTGTCATGTTATTGGTTCATATTGAGCTGGTGGTTCACTTAAAAAAAATTCCCAGACAAACTGATGTATAATCATGTCTCCTCCATTTTGTAATACTAAAGTCTATTTTTTTCTAACACATAATTTTAAAATAAAACTGATGAAAACTAACATAGACCCTCCCAAGAAAAATATCAGAGATATGGCACGATAAACAACATAACTTATCACAAGATAACACAACACAGAATAACATACTAAAATAGCATAATAAGCAGGACACAGCATAATTTAACAAGGAAAATTTATAATAAATGGATGTTTATTCCATAACAATGGTATATTTGGAGGGAGAATGGTTCATATTGTGAAGATTATTTTTTAGTTTGTATGAGACTTTTTTATTTATCTGTATTAAATATTACCTGTAACATCTGTCCCAATGTTCTAGCCTGAAAAGATATTGTAGATCCAGATTTTTATTGTCCAGTATGTAAACTATCCCTCCCAGCTTTCTGTCATCTGCAAATGTGACAAAAATGCTATTGAAAACTTTATTAAGTCATTGATAAAAATATTAATGAGTACAGGGCCCAGTACAAATCCTTGGATCACTTCACTGGAGACCTCTTCCCAAATCAACTTCTAATTTTTAATGACTCTTCTTTGAATCTTATCATTTGAACAATTCTAAATCCTTACTTCTGTTAGGCCCACAAATCTCAATTGTTTCCACACAAGAATGTATTAAATACCTTACAAAATCTAGATAAACTATATTTATTCTATCATCAAACATTTTAATAATACTGTTTAAAAAGAAAAACAGAAAAGCTTAGGCTGCCATTACCTATTCTTAAAAGTCATGCTGTTTCTTGGTGATATTTACTAACTATTTCCTTAATAATTCATCCTAAAACTTTGCTGAAAAACAAAATGAAACTCATTAATCTATAATTTATAAAATCTATTTTCTTCCTTTTTTGAGAATTGAAATAACATTTTCCCATCTCCCATTAATACTATTTTTCAGATATCAACAAGAATGGTTCAGCAATCCCAGATACTGGTTCTTTCAGTTCCTAAGAATATAATTCATCTGGTTTCAGATGACATGAATTCAACAAGGGCAGCTAGGTGTTCTTTTGTTATCTTCTGAAAAACTTAGGTTATTAACTCCTCATTATCCATTTTTATTCAATCTGTTTACAATTCAACAAATACTTCTTTGTCAGAAAAGACAAATATGGAAAAGGAAAGAAAGAAAGAAAGAAAGAAAGAAAGAAAGAAAGAAAGAAAGAAAGAAAGAAAGAAAGAAAGAAAGAAGAAAAAAGAAAAAAAAAGAAGAAAAAAGAAAAAAGAAAGAAAGAGAAAGAGAAAGGAAGGAAGGAAAGAAGGAAGGAAGGAAGGAAAGAAGAAAGGAAGGAAGGAAGGAAGGAAGGAAGGAAGGAAGGAAGGAAGGAAGGAAGGAAGGAAGGAAGGAAATGATAAATGAATATTTGTGCTATCCTCTCTCCCAATCTCAACTCCATTGACTCATGTCCCTAGCCACAGACCACTCTGAGTTTCTAAATGTTCAACGTTTTTTACAAGCTCATGCCACATTTTGTTATTATTTACTATTGCCTCCATTGGTTTTCATTTCTTTTTTTTTCATTTCAGTTCTTATATGATAAGTATTTCATCTGGCTCACAACCTCCATGAAGCTTTCATTTGCCTCTGAATTTATTCAGCTTTAATTCTTTGGGAATTTCAATGTTCTGTGACCTGAAGCTATATACCAATAGTAATGGTATATTGGTGTTAAAAAGATAGGTCTTTATTTCAAAAATAAATTTGGGTCATTAAGGGATTTTCCATAGGTAATCCAGACTACTCTGTGCTATTGAATTCTGTCCCCCACAGTTCTTCATTCACAGTGTCTTTGTTGTAGTTGTTACAGTTGTTTGGTCACTTCAGTTACATTTGGCTCTTCTTGCCCCACCTGGAGTATTCTTGAAAGAGATATTGGAGAGCTTACCATTTGCTTCTTCACTCCATTTTGCAGATGAGGCAACTGAGGCAAAAAAGGTTAAGTGACTTGCCCAGGATTTGCCTATCTAGGTTCTGAGGCCAGATTTGAACTCAAGAAGATGAGTCCTCCCAATTCCAGCCTGATACTCTACCATCTGTGCCACCTAGATGCAGTGTCTATCCAAGTTTTATTCTTACATATGAGTTTCATAAATTTTATATTTAAATTTAATTTATTTGATGAATTTTTTGTATATCTAGATTTGTTGCATCATGCAATTTCTTTTGTGCCTTCATAATTTGAGTCCTTGAATTTTCCATCAATCCTGGACTAACTTCCCTTGTATAAACTTGGTCCATGAATTGATACCTATCCTTCCAAATCCTTGGAATTTGCTCTTCTCAGGCTTAGAGTGCTTAGTGATCGTCGACAGAGGAAATGTTTGAACTTGAACCTTCTCATTTCAAATACACAAATCTTTTCATTATATCATACATGTGAGATTATGTCTTGTTTTCTTCTTCTCTATCAAAAATTACAGGAGGAATTGTTTGTGTGTTGCCAAGAATTTCCAAACCATTATCCTCCTTGTTAATAAGAATCAGATCCAGAATAAAATTTCCCCCTTTTTTCTCTACTTTTAAGAAATTATTAGGTATTCTCTTCTTGGTAAAGAGTACCAGCATATACCAGAATAACTGAAATTCTTACCACCACTATGTTGTATCTCTTCTCTGTGCCATGCTTATGATATGATTCCTACATTTGTCAGCCATTTAACCTTTTTCTCCAAGCCACTCCAGATGCCTTGCAGTATTCTCTGCAATATGGTGTTTCTATTTCTTTCTCCAGAGCAGCTAGGTGCACAGTGGATAGAATGTCCAGACTGGATTCAGAAAAATTCATCTTTCTGAGTTTAAATCTGGACTCAGACACTTATCAGCTGGATGACCCTGACAAGTCACTTAATCTTGTTTGCCTCAGTATCCTCTTCTGAAAAATGAAGTGGAGAAGAAATGGCAATTCACTCCAGTATCTTTGCCAAGAAAACTCCAAAATTGTTCAGAAAGAGTTGTACATGCTTGAAAAAAATAACTAAGCAACAACAACAAAATTTCTCTCTTCATTGATCATTACTCAGATGCTTTCCACCACCATGTTTTCTACTCACTCTCTCATCCCAATTCTGTATTCTTTAAAAACCTGTCTTCATATACAATAATACCTTACCATCTATCCCTTTTATTTATTCTATTTCTTTTGGGTAATACTCACCAAGAACCATGGACCAATCATGAATCTCATTCCAAAAAATTCAATAATTAACTGAAGGCTAAAATTTCTTCTTTGTGTTGGGTTCTTCAGTTCATTTTGCTTGTTGCCTAAAACTTGGGCATTTGTACAAGGATATGAAACTAGGAATTTAGCTTCTGATTCCTTTCTTAGATTTTGTTATCTGTGAATTTCTATCTCAACAACTCATCTTCTACCTATTATTGTCACTACTTTTTATATGGTAGCTTCCTTGTGTAAACATACATAGAAAAATTTCTCATCCCCCTTTTATTCAGTGATAAATAAGGCTCTTTTGTCCTCTGCCCATTCACTTCTGTGAGAGACTAGGTACAAATTGATAGAGAAGTTTCCGGTCATTGTGTATTCCCTCTGTTTCAGTAAGAAAAACAGCCGTGTCTAAATTCAGAATCTCTTTCTAGACGGGCATCTAAACTGTTAATAATCTTTGAGGAAGCAGTGATGCTGAAGAGATCATATTATGATTACTGATCATCATTATGACACAATTTTGATAGTGGTGGGTTTTTTTGTAAATCAAGTGACATATTTAAACATTGGATGAATTTTGAGCTCCTATTTGTGAAAGCTAACTTTAGACATTCATACATAGGCAAGACCTTCTCTGTCATCTTTCTCTCATTCTTATATCCAGATTTTAGCATAGTTCTTAACCTATAGTAAGACATTACATTTTTTTTTATTCACTCACTCATTCATTCATCTTTACCTCTGAAAATACTTGTCTTCCTTAAAGGGTTAGCTAAGCCTTTCTTAATTCTCATCACCTTTCCTCCTATCTCTTCAATCTTCCTAGACTATTGATTAGATTACACCTCTCTCCCCCTCATCATCCACACCAATAATTTGTAACTTTCTTAAAGAAAGAGACTGTTTTGTTTTCAGCTTTGCAGATTTGTAGCCTGGCTTAATATTTTGCACCCAATAGATGCTTATTAAAGATTTGTTGGATTTAATCAAATTGAATACTCTTTTTTTCTTAAGTTATATTTTTGTGAATCTTTCTCTTTAGCTAGAGTCTCTGAAACTTTGTAGGATTCTTAATACACGTGATCACATTTAGTTCTTAAAACAAGCCTTTGAAGAAAGCAAGGCAAAAATTACTATACTCATTTGACATATGGAAAAACAGACAGACAGAAAAAATGGATGAGGAGAGGCAAGTGAGTTGTCCCAGGTCAAACAATGAGTAAATGGAGAGCATAAGGTACATCCAGCTCTTATTTCTCTGAAAAAAAAAGTATTTCCCCCACTATCTTAGAGTATCTCCTTCTTTAGAATGTAAGGTCCTTGAGAACAGTCATACTTTTCCTTTGTATTCCTAACATTTAGCACAGTGCTTGGCACAAAGTAAGTACTTAATAAACACTTATAGACTGATGTATTGTTTCTCCAATTATACTGTCTTATAACATCCTATTATAAGTTTTCAAAAGTAAGATTATTTTTTCTTCTTTTTACCACTCTCTATGGAACTAGGAATACAGTAGGCATCAATAAAGATCTGCTATAAGAGACAAAATTCAAACTGGAGATTTTAAACATTAATTAGATTGGCTGTTTATCCAGCTTTTCCCTCATCTTCCAGCTCTCATATGTTAGAACAGGCTCAAGCCTCCTCTTTAGTCAATATGGAGCTTTCTTTCTCTTTCCTATTAACCCGTGGATTCATCTTTGTCCTTCTGAAGGGTGCTGAAAAGCTGATCATTTGTCTCTATTAGAGCTGGTGTGCAGGGTATGATGAGGAAAGAGGTACTAAACCTGAGAATGGAGTCTGGAATGAAATAGCCTCAGTGATTCCATCCTGACTCAATTCAGGTTGGAATCTGACTCCAAATTGGTCCTGCCACCCAAGGTGAAGTACAGCACTATAAGACCTGTCTTAAGTGGCCCATCCTCATATTTGTTTTCCACATGTTGCTTCACAGAGAGCAGAAAATAATGACTTCCAGAAACTAAGCTGGGCTCAACTTAGAATCAGAGATTGAAGTCTTCCAAGTCACTCATGTCATTGATGTTCCTAAGGCCACATTAGGTTGTCAGTCATTACCTGACATTTCCTCTCCATTAAAGAAAATTAAAGGAAAGGAAAGGAAAGAAAAAGGAAAGGAAAATAAAGGAAAGACAATAAAGAAAGAAAAGGAAAGACAGTAAAGAAAGAAAAGGAAAGGAGAAGGGGAAGAAAGGGAAGAAAGGAAAGAAAGGAGAAGGGAAGAGAAGAGAAGAGAAGGGAATGAAAAGAGAAGGGAAGGGGAAACAAAAGAGAAAGAAAGGGGAAAAAAAAGGTAAGATCAGGGAAGGGAAAAGAAGGGAAGGAAAGGGAAGAAAGTTATTGTATCTACTATGTGCCAGGTTTACTATGCTAACTGATTTATACAAATATTATCTCATTTGAATCAATTTCTCTCTTTAAAAAATAACATAGAAATTATTTTTTAAAGAATTTTCTTTTCATATTTTGTTGTAAATCTTCAGGACTTAGCCAGGATTGGCCAAAAGAAGAAAATACCCAGTTCATGTTGCCTTCCTTATTCTGAAGGAAAATATGAGTGAATACTCCATGAAAGGAAAATTGTCAGGTCCCAGACCTCCATGAAGGAGGGTCAAGACTTCAATTTTTCTCTGTGATTTTTCCAGGGAAGTCAAATCCAGCCCATTGACTAAAGGACTGGCTAGGAGCCAGTGACTCTCCATGGTGTCATCATTAATGTACTAGGCAATGTGAGCAGATCAGTCATCCTCTCTAGCCTTTCATTTCTATCTAGTCTTTTTCTTTACTGAAGAAAGAAGACAATGATAAGAATTTAAGTCACAACACATAGAAATTAAGTTAGACATCAGAAAGAACTTCCTAAAAGACCATAAAACATTGCCAAAGAATATTTGGAGATTTTTTTCTCTGTAGTTTTATATTTATAGAATTTCATATTGGAGAAATTTCATGCTCTACTTAGTCCAACCAATATCTGGACTGAGGTGACTTCTACAACCTCCCAAAAATTGTCATTCAGATTTCTCGAATACTTCCAGTCATCTAAATTCAACTAAAGAATTGTCTAATATAATAAAATTTATTTATTTCTTTCTTTTTGAGAGGCATTTGAGGTTAAGTGACTTACCCTGAGTCACACAACTAGTAAGTGTCAAGTATGTGAGGCTGAATTTGAACTCAGTTGTTACTGATTCCAGGCCAGTGCTTTCTCCATTGCACCATTGCAGCTGTTGGAATCTTTACAAATTGCTAACTCATTAGAGTTGATAGATTATTGATCTGTTCTTACAAGAAGATGTTTTGGGCCAGAACCTGAAACAAGGTACTAAGTAGAACTAATTGATACAAGGCTTGTGTTCACACCTTTACTCCTTGGAGTTCACAAGTTTGGGAAATTTCAGAGTTTAGTATGAGATATCTGAATTCACACCTCCCTTGAAGCTCTTAGGGCCAGAGAGCACTATGGGAGAAAACCCATAATCCCATTCTCTCAGAAGAGTCATATATATGCCAGTGAAGAGTGATTCATTAGAATATTTTCCACTTGGCTGGCTGGTGGCGGAAGAAGAGTTTTCAGAGGAAGAAGCTATGAGTTGAGAGTTGAGCGGGAGATTGAGAAGGCTCTCTGTGGTGGCTGGGCTCCTGCACTTCCCCCACTGAGACCAAGCTGTCTGAAAGACTCTCCAGAAAGCTGCCGAGCCCCAAGTGAAGGAGACAAGAGATTCATTCCATCTTTGTGCCGGCTGGAGGCTGAAGGACAAACCTTTGGATCTGGAGACATTAGGAGGGAGCTCTTGGAACCAAGCAAGAGAGAGGCCTCTAAGCTAACCGGGCTATATTGGAGACAATAAAAGATCTGAATTTTTATCACCTGGCTGCGTTTTGGGTGATTATTACTTTCAACTGAAACTAAGGCTGCCTCCAGAAAACCTCCCCCAAGAAACCTACCTTCCCCCAGAAAGAATCATCCACCATTATTTTAAAGAAGAAAAAAAAAATACCACAGCAGCTACCCTTACTAAGGTTTCAAAAACAGACATCTTTACTTCTTTCTTAGATGAAAAGAGGAAGGAGAAAGAAAGAAAGAGAAAAAGAAAGAAAGAGAGAGAGAGAGAGAAAGAGAAAGAGAAAGAGAAAGAGAGAGAGAGAGAGAGAGAGAGAGAGAGAAGGGAGGAAGGGAGAGAAAAAAGGGAAGGAAGGAGGGAGGGGGAAGAAAGAGAGAGGGAATGGAAGGAAGAGAAGAGAAGGAGGAGGGATTTAGACAAAGAAGATTACTCTGTTTCAGATTTTTTTTTTTTACTTTTATATGTCGTTTGTTTTTTACTTAGCTGTCTAGAAATCAGGGAATGCATTAGATGACACCCCACTTCTCACCCTTCAGATATCCTTTTGATCTGTTCTTGATCTTTAACTCCACAAAATGAAGAGTTAGAACTAGAAGACTTGAGTTCAAACTTCATCTCTGATATTTTCTAGCTGTGTGACTTTGGGTCAATTATATGACCTTCATAAAATAGTGATAACAATCCAATCAAACCTGTCTCAGAGGTTATTATGAGGCTCAAATGAGGTAGTATATGTAAAATGTTTTTCAAGTTTCAAAATGCTATATAAATTCCAGTCTTTTATTGTTGAGGTTTTTATTATGATTTAATGCATAAGTCCTTGATTAATTCTTTTTTCTCTTTAAGAAGTACAAGTTTGGTGAAAAATTGTAGAAATTTCCCTTTAAGATGATCAGGACAAAGCAGGAAGTAGTTAAGTCCTGCCGCAAAAGAAACATTATTGCCATATCTATAGTGAGCCATAGAATCATTAACATGAAATACCTTTTGATGAATGCTTTGAAAAAAAATCATTATGTATTAAAGTCTAAAAGTCTCTTCCTGCATCATTTAAATTACTTTACAATGCTGATTAAAATAACAGAACATTATAGCTTGCTTAGCTAAACATTATATTTCCAAATCCATTTCCAATTGTTTCCCTTCAATTTGAACAATTTTTGAGCAATTGTATTGCTATTCATACCTGCTTGATTTTTTTTATTAGAACTTAAAGTACACACATTTTTATCAATGTTGCAAAGTACAATGGAGGTTAACTCCTTTGGTGCTGAATGCCAAGGGAGTGGAGAGAAGAAACTTCCATTTAGCATTCCTCAGGGTCAAAATATTAAGCCAAAGAATCAGAGATTTGGGACTCTGGAAGTCATATAGTCCAATCCCCTTGTTACATAGATGAGGATACTGAACCTGACATCAAGTCAAATGACTTGATCAAGATCATACAGTTAGTAAGTAGCAGATCCAGAATATGCATCTCTGCATTCAAAGCCCAGAGTTAGGGCTCTTTACACAGTACCACAATGTCTTACACTTTGGTGGCTCAACGTTATTACCTGTTTTCACAGGAGATTAAAGGATTTACTTATTTATCTTAACAAATGGGTTTAAAGAGAAATTAATAGATCACGCCAAATGAAGAAGATTCAAAAGAAAGTGAAGATGTGTTTACATGGCATCAGCTTGGTGAGCTGGGATTCAGATGGCAGTGGGAGACCAAAATTTCATATTTGCAAAGCCAAAATGAGTCTATACTTGCCCCCTTTTAGCTGTAGGCCTTTTAGACAGCCTGAGAGGGTGTGTAAGGGCACTGTTTGGGCAATCAGTCATGGAAGACTCTTCACGAACCATACTGTCCATAGGGTTTCCTTGGCAAAGATACAATTCCTTCTTCAGTGGATTAAGGCAAATAGAGATTAACATTGTAAGTGTTTGTTGAATTCCATTTCCTGATTCCAGGACCGGAGTTCTATGCACTAAACCACTTACCTGTCTCATGTAAAAGCGTTAAGTCTTGGTTAAAAATGCCAAACAACAAATGGTGAACTTGTAAGTCACTATCTCAGGTCAGCCTAATCTAGCTTTCTCTAAAGAACCATAACTTAGAACATAGCAAGAATCTTAGAGATTATCTAGTCCAATTCCCTCTTTTTACTGATGAGGAATACAAGACTAAGAGCACTTAAATGACTTGCCCACAGGTAGAAAGTTGCAGAGCCTGGATTTGAACCTCTGAATTCAAATACAGCACTTCTTTTATTGTGTTGTCTAACCTTTCTGGACTTGCCATTATCCCTCACCTGGGGAAGTTTATCATTCTCTCAATGACTGTCCCAGACTCTAGCATAAACTGCTCACTGGAGACTTGTGGAGCTTTTCATCTTCAACTTTACTAAGTATCAAGTGGGGACAAAGGAAAAAGAAAACATATTATGTCTCCTGGAAGATTTAACAATCGAACAGGGGAAACAAGACTTATACATGAAACATGATTGAAAGAGCTTGAGGACCAGAATCATGTTTAACAACTTGGTCTCTAGCAGGATGAATACAGAGAGGCTTGGAGAGACCTACATGGACTGATGCTAAATGAAATGAGCAGAACCAGGAGATCATTATACACTTCGACAACGATATTGTATGAGGATGTATTCTGATGGAAGTGGATTTCTATGACAAAGAGACCTAACTGAGTTTCAATGGATAAATGATGGACAGAGACAGCTACACCCAGAGAAGGAACACTGGGAAACGAATGTGAACTATTTGCATTTTTTATTTTCTTCCCGAGTTATTTTTACCTTCTGAATCCAATTCTCCCTGTGCAACAGGAGAACTGTTCGGTTCTGCAAACATATATTGTATCTAGGATATACTGCAACATATTTAACATATATAGGACTGCTTGCCATCTTGGGGGGGAGGAGGGAGTGGAGGGAGGGAGGGGAAAAAACGAAACATAAGCGAGTGCAAGGGATAATGTTGTAAAAAATTACCCTGGCATGGATTCTGTCAATACAAAGTTATTATTAAATAAAATAAAATTTAAATTAAAAAAAAGAGAATAAATGATGAAGAATATTCCTTAAAAAAAAAAAAAACAACAACTTGGTCTCTGAGGAGAAAAAAGTGTTTGTACAACACACATTTAAGTTTAATCTGCATTATTAACATTTGCTTCATCACTTTAGACTTTTCTTAAGTCCAGTTTATCGATAATATATTAAACTTGCAGATTTCTGAGGTGTAAATGTCCACAATGAAAATTTAACAATTGGCTGCTCTGACCTGGTTTGATCTAGGTCCATCACATCCCTGCTGAAGAGCCTCCTTTGGGTGTTTAGTTTGTGGTAGGCAGACCCCTTCTTTTTCATAAAGGAGAATCAAATGAGATAATAGTTGTGAAGTGCCTTGCAACTCTCAAAGTGCTTATAAATGAGCTCATCTATCAGTACCTTTACCTTGTATGAACACTACAAATGGTCAGAGGACTAGGCTGAGAACTGAGTAAGAAAAAGAAAGAAGTACTGAATTGATTTTAAGTGAAATGAGTAGAACCAAGGGAACGTTGTACACAGCAACAACAAGATTATATGCTAATCAACTGTGATGGATGTGGGTCTTTTTAAAAATTAGGTGATTCAGGAAATTCCAATAGACTTGTGATGGAGAGAGCCATCTGCATCCAGAAAGAGGACTACAGGGACTGAATGTACATCACAACATAGTATCTTAACCTTTGTTGTTGTTTGCTTTTTTTTTTGTTTCCTTTCTCATTTTTTTCTTTTTTGATCTGATTTTTCATGTGCAGCATGATAAATGTGGAAATATGTGTAGAAGAATTGCACATGTTTAACAAATATTGAATTATTTGCTTTTAGGGAAGGGATGTGGAGGGAAAGGAGGGAGAAAAATTTGGAACAAAAGGTTTTGCAAAGGTGAATGTTGAAAACTATCTTTGCATGTATTTTGAACATAAAAACTATTATTAAAAAAAAAGAAAAGGAAAGCAGGTTGGATTTCTTTTTGAAAACTGCAGAGTTCTTTTAGTAGCCCTAAGCTTCTCTCTGAAACAAAGAACAAGTGGTCTGACACCAATATTTTTCTGGCAGTGTTCACAGATAATAGATTAATAACTAGAAGAGACATCGGGGGTTATTTAGTCCAACCTTCTCATTTCACAGGTAAGAAAACTGAAACCCAGATAGATTGAGTGAATTCCTGAGATAACAAACAATAGGGTCAGGATTTAAATGTAGGGCCTTGACCGGAGCTCAAATATTCTTTCCACTTTACCTTCATGCCTCCCTGCTCTGTGGCTATCATTCATGAGATACTTCAATCTTCAAAGAAAATTAAAATGAGGTTCAGCAAAGGACAATGGGGAGTCACATGGCGGGCAAAAACTGATTATAAAACATTACATGTGAGAAATAAACAGCAGAAACAGTGGAAAGAATAGCATCAGCAAAAGTTATAACATGAAAAAAGATGGGCCAGTCACATAGTTAGAGGAAAGAATAACTGATTGACAGCTCAGGAGCTCCACTGGACTTCACATAAAATTAAAGGAATGAAAGGCAATCTCCTAGTACAGTGAGTGAACTTATTGTGTCAAAATAGTGGGAGGTACATGAATGAGCAGCAAAGCATGGGTAGGCGTGGATGGATTACAATCTATATATTTGACAGACAGACCCACATGGATAAGATACCAGGTCCTTGGAGCTTTGATGTAATTAATAATAATAGCAATAATAATAAAATAACTAGTATTTTTATATTTTATATTGTGTATTGTAGCAGAGGTAGATAAAATAAATAATTTTTGCAACTAAATTAGGGTATTAGAACATAAGTTCAAGTTCCCTAGTTGTTGAGTACTTTCAGTCATTTCAAAACCTATTTGGAATTTTCTTGGCAAAGATATTAGACAGACTTGTCATTTCTTTTTCCATATCATTTTACAGATGATGGATTGAGGTAAATAGGATAAAGTGACTTGCCCAGAGTCACATAGGTAGTAAGTGTCTGAGACCGAATTTGAACTCAGGACCTCCTGAATCCAGCTCTATCTACTGCATAATTAACTTCTTTAGTGACAGTGAAAGCATCCTAGTACCAGACAAGGCAATGGAAATGTAATTTTGTTTCAACATGATTATGTTTTCTTTTTGCTAACTCTCTATGTTCTGAAAACTTTTCAATTCATTCCACATGACTTAGAAATTGAGTTTTTGATGTGACTATAGATACTTGCCAAAAATGTTGCTGAAATCTTCTGCGTTAGTGCTGTATCAGGGCAGTTGTAGGCAATGGTTCTATCTGGGATAATGGGGTCATTACAATTTGTTTTTTTAATTTCTCAAGAATAATTTGAAGTCCTTATTTTTAATGTGGGAATTTGTTGCCTATTATTTTAAGAAGATATTGAAATTTTGATATATAATTCTAGCCTCTGGCTCATCTTATTAGTAATTTGGTAAAAACTAAATTTTTTGTGGCTTGAAGTCATGTGTTACATAGTTTCTTTTGATGTTTGTATAATTCTCAATAATCAATGAATCTGGGCTCTTTAAGAATAAGGTGTCTAATTTTTGCTGGCAATGATTTGGGCTTGAATTGCCATCAGAAAGCCCTCCACTTCTATAAATAAATCCACATGGCTGCCATTTTTGACATTTCTTTGTTGGCATTGGTTAGATTAAAATGTTCTATCATCCATGGAAGAGTTTTTTATTTCATTCTGAGATCTTATCTGTTTCACAGGTTTTGTTTGAAGACAAGTTTCTTTTAGTAAATGCAACAAATCCAGTGATGTGGAAATTGTTCTAATTTGACCTCTAGATTGAAACTCACATTGTTAGCCTCTGTATTTCCTTGGTATACACTAATTTTTTCCCCACTTAATGAATCCCAATGGCATTTTGATATCATTGAGGAAAGATTCTAAGAGATTGGGAAGTTTTCAACTTTTTTTGATAGAATTATATAATTTGATGTCATCTTTATACATTAAGTGGTTAACAAAATGTTTTGAAACCCTTCCCTCTTTAACTTAGAAGCCATACTCAGTTTTATTTAGAAAAGATAATAAGGTGTTTAAGACTTACATTGAACTTTTAAGATGCTTAAAATGTTTCCTGAAATGATGCCATATTTAATATCAAATGTTCTTAATATTATCTCAGTGGAATGTTTTAAAAATAGAATTTATAGATATCTTTTGTTTTTACGATTTCTAGATTTTTTTATTACTCTCCTTCTTGATCTTTTGGAGAGTAAAGAAAATCAGAAAGGAAGAGAAAAAACTTTCAACAAAATCAGTCTACATGTTAAAAAAAAAAAACTGACATAATATGAGATCTTACACATTATGAAGTCTGTCCTTTACAGAGCAGCAAGTAGAGATGTCTTCTAATATTTCTTTTTAAGGATAATTTTTTCTTTATAATTTTATTACACAGTTTCAAATATTTTATGATGATTATTCTTTTCCTTTACATTGTTGTAAAGATTTTGTCCACTAGTTTCTTATCTCTGCTTACTTCACTTACCATCCAATCATTTGAGACTTTTTTTTGCCTCTCTATAGTCATTATTCTGTTTCTTATAGAACAATAATATTCCACTCAAAATAGTATGGCAGAAATTAAGCATTGACCCACACTAGATTGTTATCTATATCAAAACAAGGTCAAAATGGGTTCATGATTGAGACAAAAGCAAAAGAGATAAGAAAAAACAAAACAACAACAACAACAACAAAAAACATTTAAATACATGAAGAGGGCTAAATGAAGTGTTGATAATCTAAGAGGGAGAGGAGATAAAATCCAGTCCTCTTTAAAGGTTACAGTGGGAATCAACAAAAACAAACATGGGGCCTGGGAGTGGTTTTGATCTGTCTTAATGATTTTAAGAGATAAAACGATGAAGAAAAAGGGATATACTAACGAGGAAATTAAGAAAAAGAGAGAGGAAATTACTCTATCATAACGAGGGTGTATTAGAAAAGTACACAAACATGGATGGAGGATTGGGGAGCATGACCTTATCATATAACTCATTCTTACCAGAATCAGGCAAAAAATTGTCTAAACATACAAAATATACAAACACTCACACCCACAATGATTTTAGTTTAGAAATATATTGAATTAAAAAGAGAAATATTAAATTCAACAGAGAATGGAATTAGAAAATTAATTGAGATGATAAAGTTGGGGAAGGAGTAGTCACAAGTAAATAAGCTTCATTTTTGCAGGGTGGATCATAAAGGGGGCAATAAAAGGAGAAAACTAAAGTGTAAGAACCTGTGATTACAATGTAGATTTTTTTTGCTTCACTTTCTAAAAGAGAGGGATGGAGAACAAAGAAAGGGGGAGAAAGTATAAGGAAAGAAGATAAATGAAAAAATATAATTAATAATCAAAACCATGAATATGAATAGAATAATTTGACTTACATAATGTAAAGGAGTATCATGTGGAAGGGAAAGCTGAATTCAATAACATATTGTTTACAAGAAACCCACTTGAAACATGAGAGAGAGAGAGAGAGAGAGAGAGAGAGAGAGAGAGAGAAAGAAGGAAGGAGGAGGAGGAAGAGGAGAAGAAGGAGGAAGAAAAAAGAAGAAAAGATTGATACATTGGATCATGAAATAAAATAGAAAAGCAACCAATTAAACACAAAAATTGTAAATTTGGGGTTGGTGCAAGTTGAAAGTTTTGTTCCACATTTGGAAAGAGAGAAAAGTGATTGGGGTCTGAGTAGCTACAGCAGCTGACTCTGGAGGAGTGGGAGTTTGAGAGGAAGGGGAAAGGCAAGTGGCAGAAGTATTTAGGGCTCTGAGTTCTGGGAGCTGGAAGACTTGGGGGAGTTTTGTGGGGACTTGGCTGGCAATGTCACTTGGCTAGAGCAGGAAAGGTTGAGGTGGTACTGGGGGGCCTAGTAGACAGTGGGGGTAGGCCTGACCCAAGACGGCAAATAAAGAGATGGTTAAAAATACAATCGGGGAATGGGATATAATAAGGAGTAATTTTCAGATGAAGAAATTGAAACCATTTCTAATCATATGAAAAAAAGTTTTAAATCACTATTGATCAGAAAAATGCAAATTACGAAAACTCTGAGGTACTGCTATATACCTTTCAGATTAACTAAGATTACAGGAAAAGATAATGGCAAGTGTTAGAGGGATTGTGGGAAAACTGGGACGCTGATACATTGTTAGTGAAGTTGTGAACTGATTCAATTTGGAGAACAATGTGGAACTGTACCCAAAGGACTATCAAATTGTGCATACCCTTTGACCCAGCTGTGTTTCTATTGGGCCTATAAACCAAAGAGATCTTAAAAGAGGGAAAGGACCCCCATGTGCACAAATGTCTGTGGCAGCCTTTTTTGTAGTGGCCAGAAACTGGAAACTGAGTGGATGCCCGTCAGTTGGAGAATGGCTGAATAAGTTCTAGTATTTGAATGTTATGGGATAGAATTGTTTTATAAGAAACAATCAGCAGGATGATTTCAGAGGAGCCTGGAGAGACTTACATGAACTCATGCTAAGTGAAATGGAGAGAACCAGAAGATTATTGTCATGGCAACAACGAGATGATACAGTGATCAATTTTAATGGATGTGACTTTATTTAATAATGAGGTGATCCAGGCCAGTTCTGATAGATTTGTGATGGAGAGAGCCATCTGCACCCAGAAAGAAGATTTGTGAGGGTGGATCACAACATAGTATTTTCACTTTTTTGTTGTTTTTTTATTGCTTTTTGTTTTCTTTCTCATTTTTTCCCTTTTTGATCTTATTTTTCTTGTGCAACATATTTGTGGAAATATGTATAGAATTGCACATGTTTAATATATATTGAATTACTTAATATCTAGGGCAGGCAATGGAGGGAAGAAAGGGAGAAAAAAATTGGAACACCAGGTCGTACAATGGTGAATGTTGAAAACTATCTTTGCATATACTTTGAAAATAAAAAGTTATTATTTTAAAAAAATGAGGAAGGCAGGATATAAACTCATTAGTGGGTTTGGCAGCAGAGAAAAAGAAGAAGAACAGAAAAAGATCACACCAAATGTATAACATTGGTATTGAATTCATTCTCTCCTAATGCCTTCTTCTTTATAAAGAGTAGGTGGGAAATAAAGAGAAAGAAAATATAATAGAATTGAGGTAATTAATGATCATAACTATGAATGTGGGTAAGATGAACTCACTCATAAACATGGAAGAAGATAGAAGAATAGAGTAGAATCAAGTGGTATTTTTAAAGAAAACAAGTGAAAAAAATTAACAAGTGAAAATAAAAGAGCTAGAACAAAAGCTATTATCCCTTTTCTGAAGTGAAAAAGTCATGTTTATCAATCATGCCCTCTGACGTAGGAACAGCAAAAATAGGCTTAACATAAAAAGATAAACAAGAAAACTACATGTTGCTAACCCAATATAACAAAATGACAATACTATGTAAATTAATTGACTTATTCAGTGCCATACCAATCAAACTCCAAAAGAATTTCTTTATAGCAGCAAAATAATAATAAAATTCATGTTGAGGAACAAAAGATCAATAATTTCAAGAAAAATAACAGGGGAAATAGTGGAAAGAAAGTAAGTCTAGTAGCACAAATTCTCAAAATCTTAAAAAAATGTTTTTCTTTTAATAGAGCTCTTCTATGGATAGTTTTTAATGAGAACTATTATTACTGTTGTTATTAGCATTAAAATGTAGAGTTTTAATCAGAGTATAAATTTCTATTATAAGTTAATTGATTCTATTGTACATTTTAAAATTATCCAGTATAGCAACATTGCTTTCAGTGCAGCATGTATACAATGAATGTCAGTCAATGCTTATGTTATTTTGTCTAGTGAATATTTTTAAAATCTAAGATCACATTAAATATACTTGGTAAAATACCAATATGCTGCTGATATTTTTGAATCTGTGACTTCAAACTATAGTACAAAAAATAGCTAACACCTTAAATACAGTTTGTTTGGTTTTTTTTGTTAAAGGTTAAAATGGTTTTTTATTGAAGCTTTTTAATTTTCAAAACATATGCGTGGATAACTTTTCAACATTAGCCCTTGCAAAACCTTGTGTTCCAATTTTTCCCTACCTTTTCCCCACCTTCTCCCCTAGATGGCAAGTAATCCAATATATATAAAACAGGTAAAAAATATATGTAAATTAAAATATAGACATACATATTTATACAATTATCTCGCTGCACAAGAAAATTCTGAACAAAAAGGAAGAAAAATAAGAAAGAAAATAAAATTCAAGCAAACAATAACAAAAGAAGTGAAAATGTTATGTTATGATTCACACACTTCCCACAGTCCTCCTTCCGGGTGTAGATGACTCTCATCATCACAAGATCATTGAAACTGGTCTGAATCATCTCACTTTTAAAAAAAGAGTCATGTCCATCAGAATTGATCATTGTATAATCTTGTTGCCATGTACAATGTTCTCCTCATTCTGCTCATTTTACTTAACATCAATTCATCTAAGTCTCTCCTAGTCTCTCTAAAATCATCCTGCTGGTCATTTCTTACAGAAAATAATATTCCATAACATTCATATCCCATAACTTATTCAGCCATTCTCCACTTGATGGGCATCCACTCAGTTTCCAGTTTCTGGCCACTACACAAAGGGCTGCCACAAACATTTTTGCACATGTGGGTCCCTTTCCCTCCTTTAAAATCTCTTTGGGATATAAGCCCAGTAGTAACACTGTTGGATCAAAGAGTATGCACAGTTTAATAGCCCTTGAGCATAGTTCCAGATTACTCTCCAGAATAGTTATATCATTTCACAACTTCACCAACACTGTTTTCACATTTTTCCCCTCTCATGTTTTTTATCTTTGTTCTGATTTTTCTTTTCCATCCTGATTTATATGGAAATATGTAAAAAAAAAAAAGTATATGTGTATAGCCTAAGAAATTAAACTAAATGTTTTTGTTTGTTTGTTTGTTTGTTTTTTAAATTTGAAAGTTCTTCATTATGGTTATCTGAGGGAGATAAGACAAATAGTACTGGGATTTTACTCCCCCCTCAAAAAAAAATTCTGTTGGCCCTGGGTTTATGTGTATGAACTTTCCTCATAAACTATAGGCTTCCCTCAAACTGAACTCAAAATACGGCTAAGTAGAAAAGAGAAGACTAGGTGGAATAAAAGCTTTAGCCTCCTTGATTGGGAGTTCCAGACCAAAGACTTACATTTCTTTTGTATCCTTAATACAGCAGCACATCTCAATTAGTTGAACAAAAGATGGAAATAAAGTAAATGTGTGAGAAAGCAATGGAAATATTATACTTTCAACAAATATATATTTTAAAAGGGAAAATATATTAGGAGTGCAAAATGGAGCAGAATGTGTTACCAAAGTTTATAAAAATTCTTTACCAAGCTATGCTGGGACTAAATGGCTAACTAGTGACACAAATCATCTAGAACTTCATCTCACAACGTATCCACACAACACACTTGGATATGAGTTTGTCTTGCTGATCATACATCCTATGGACAATAGTCAAGCACAGCAACTTCTGACATACATCATCATGGCTTTTCTAGTCCTTTGCAATATGATGCTCAGAATAATTTTGGTTACTCTTCATACTTCATTATTCATTTCTTCTCCATTGAGACCTACTATGTTCCTTAAAATCCCCCAGAGAAAGCAAAGAACAATCCTATCACTAACTATTTTGTCACATTTCTATGTCTATAGCATACTAATTTTCACAAAAGACAGGAAAAGCAAATTGCCTAACATTATAAAATTCTTCAGTAGATGGCTTGATTTTAATTTATCTGATCTTTATTTAATATCATCTGATAATTACTTAGTACTCAAGACTATGGAACTTTGGCTTTCTCTAAATTAAATAAAATTAAAATAATTTTAAATAAAAATTTAAAATTTTAATTTCTATTTAATTTTTAATTTTAATTAAATATTTTAATAAAATTAAACATTTAAATAAAATTAAAATTACTCTGGAAAAAATTGAAAATTTGAAAATCAAAGAAGACATAAGTAGAATTTTAAAAAATAGAATCAATGGGGTAACTAAGTGATGCAGTGGATAAAGCACCAGCCCTGAAGTTAAGAAGACCTAAGTTCAAATCTGGCCTCAGACACTGGACACTTCTTAGCTGTGTGACCCTGAGCAAGTCATTTAACTCCAATTGCCTCAGCAAAAAAAAAAAAAAAAAAAAATAGAATCAATGAAACTACGAGATTGTTTTAGGAGAAAATAATGAAATAGAAAAATTATTTAATTTAAAAATATAAAGGAAAATAAAATGGTCAAAGAAAAAGTAAAAAGAGAATTCACAATGGATGAAGAAAAATGAAACTATTCTACTTATTTGTTCCAAAACAATAATTTGAAAGAAATGGAATAATATTTACAAAAATATAAAATACTCAATTTAACAGAACAAAAGAAAACATAACTTATTAAATGACTCAATCTCAGAAAGTGAAAATAACAAGCTATTTTAAAAATCCAAAACAAAAAAAAAAAAAAAAAAAATCTCAGGACCAGATGGATTTACAAGTGAATCATGTCAAACATTCAAAGAACAACTGACTTTAGTATTTAATGTTTTTTTTTTTTTTTAATAGGGAAATGGAGTGGGGGCAGTTAAATAATGAAGAGGACCTGAGTTGAAACTTGGCGTCAGATACTTAACACTTATGTGAACCTAGGCAAGTCTCTTAACTCCAATTGTCTTGAAAAACGAACAAACAAAAAATTGGGAAGTGGGGGAGTCTACTGTACTTCTGAGTTTTTATATCATCCTTATATCTTATAGTCCTTTAAATAAACCAAGGAAAGATAAAACAAAGGAGAGGGAAAAACAAACAATTTAAGATTAAAATCTAATAAAGAAAATCAATGCAAAAATGTTGAATTAGATATTTATAAAGAGGCTATAATAACACTCAAAAAATTATATACTATATTGAGGTGGCATTTATACTAAGAATTGAAGAATTATTAGAAATTATATAATATCAGAACATGTAATATAGAACTATATAATATCAGAACAATAAAAAGTTATTATAGTAATAAATTCAGAAAAAAGATTTTTAGAAACTATAGTCAATAAATATATGTAAAAGTGTAAAAATAATTTAATTCTTCCTTAATTTGGTAACCAGTATTTAAAACCAAGAGCTAAAATTATTTGTAATGGCAATGATAAAAGGTTTTTCCAATAAGATAAAGGATAAAGCATGGATGTCGACTGTTACCATTATCATTTGTTATATTTCTAGAAATACGAGCTATTACAATAAAACATGTATATAGCGAAGGAATAAGCAGAGACAAAGAAGTTGAATTACCTTTTTTATAGGTTATGATATAGTATACTTAGGAGAATCCTAGATATTCAATTGATAGAATTAATCATTTCAGTAAAGTATCAGGATATAAAATATTTCCTCAAATACTTCGTCTGTCTGTATATTGCTAAGAAAATTCAACAGATATAGAAAAAGGAAATTCAGAATAATAGCAGAATCTATAAATACTCAGGAATTTACCAAGACAGAAGCCAAAATTAGGAAATATTCTTGAAAGAAATAAAAATGCAAATAATTAATTATAAAGTGTTCATTGTTGTTTCATAATAGCATAATATAAATAACAATATTGCCATTCAGTGGAATATCAATTAAATTTCTAATAGATAATGTATATAGAACTAGGCAAAATAATAAAATATA
The DNA here is from genome assembly GCF_016432865.1 of Antechinus flavipes. NCBI lineage: Eukaryota > Metazoa > Chordata > Mammalia > Dasyuromorphia > Dasyuridae > Antechinus > Antechinus flavipes. Next base: position 477,460,992 of record NC_067399.1, on the reverse strand, counting down.
TCTCAAGAATGAAAAGGTCTAGGATCTTGAATAGAAAAAACAAATGGAAAAGAAGAGGGCCTCATAAGACCAAATCTCAACCTATCATAAAATAATAATAACAGCAATAATGATAATAATAATCAAAAGCATTAGGAACTAGTTTAAAAAAAAAAAGTGGTCAATGGAACAAATTCGGTATACAAGATCCAGAAGCAATTGAATGGACTAGCATACTGTTCAATAAACTCCCAATATATCAATTATTCAGTTTAAGATTCCTTATTTGACAAAAAAGCCATTGGAAAAATGTGAAGCAGTCTGGGGAAATGGAAGAAAAGAATGAACTTGGGTCTACATATCACATATCTACATATTATTGTGATACATATTGTATCACAATAAATTACAAATGGTTTACTTCACCTAGAAATAAAAGATTATACAGGTTAAAGGAAAAGAAAAGAATATTCCTTTTACAACAATGGAAAAGGAAAGAAAGTTTTGACTAAACATGGAATAAAGATGATCACAGAAGAGAATGTTTTCTCGTCTGTTGATTATCTGATTAAAAAATTAAAATGTTTTGGTATGAACAAATTCAAAACAGAATTAAAATGAAAGCAGTTATGTTGGAAAAGTTCTTTGCAGCTCATTTCAACAACAAAGATCTCAAATATAAGATGAACAGGAAAGTAATACAAAGAGAAAAAGAAGAGATTTCTGAATAGATAAATAAGAAAAAGGTATAGGTACATAATTTTCAAAAGAAGAAATTCAATCTACCAACATCTATATGAAAAAAAAATGGTTCAGATTACTAATGAAATAAAAGTAGTAATCAAAATATCTTTGAGGTTCCACCTCAAACCAACAAGATTAACAAAGATAACAATTGGAAGAAAAGTTATGGGAGGGTTACGGGAGTACACACATATTAGTGCACTATTGGAAGTATTGGTGATATAACAATTCTGAAAAGTAAGTTGTAATTATATCCCAAAGTCACTGAATTATGCATATCATTGGACCCAAAGATGCTGCTACTATGTGTCTATTCCAGTAGTATGAAATAGAAAAGGAAAGGACTCCCATGTATAATAAATATACACACACACACACACCCCCAACTTTTTTTATTTTTGTAGCAAAAAATTAGGAAGAATATCTGGTAGTTGAATAATGGTTGAATAAATTATATTATATGCAATTGATTATTGTGATAATGTTTAAAAGATGACAAAAGGTAAAAGTTCAAAGAAACCTGGGAAGACATTATAATGTAAAGTGAAGGAAAGAGTAAAGATGGAGGAAGACCAGCATTACTTCAGCTGAACTCTTTCAACATACCCCAGTGATGGATCAGATTGAATTCTGAGGTGGCAGAGTCAAAAAAAAAAAAAAAAAAAAAAAAAAAAAAAAAAAAAAGAAAAGAAAAGAAAAGAAAAGAAAAGAAAGGCAAACTAAGACAAATTTTCAAGCCCAAAACAATCTAGGGGATTCCTGGGTGAAGTATATGATACCAGAGTGGGGACTGGCCTGAACTATAAGCACATGGAGCAGATAAGCTAAGATAATTAGGTTTTGGAGGCAGCAGCAATAGCTTCTCCATTTCTTAGCCCAGAGATGGTAAGAAGGTGAAACAGATGATCAGACAGAGATAAGGGAGTCTGCTAGCATTAAATATAAGACCCTGTTGCATTGCCCACAGTCAATTCTGGGTTGTAGAGCATGGATCTATAGGATCATGGGCCATGACCTCACTTCCAAGACAGAAAGGAACACTAGTCAGAGTTCCACAGTGGAAAAGAGTGCCTTGTGGTCCTCAGAAGGGTGCAGTACCCCTCATTGCAATTCCAAGGCAGTAAGTAAACCTAGCACTTGAAACTGCAGGAAAGCATGGGAATTGAACCCAATTTCAGGGCCAGGAGGAGAGATAGTGTTTGTAGTTACAAGGGAGCAAAGTCTGCTCCTGGGTAAGGACCAGAGTTCAGCCCTGGAAAACAGTGATCACACCTCTCCTTGGACCATACCACCTTGGAAACAGAAAATTTACAGAATTCCAGATAATTCTAAAAACAACAGCACACCTGAAACTAAGACAGTGTCAACTTTAACATAAAATTAAAAGTCAAGAAATAGGCTGGGAAATGAACAAACAACTAAAAAAGGAACTGACCATAAAAAGTTACTACAAAGACTAGAAAGATTCAGACAAACTCAAAAGAAGCTATTCATATCAAAATAGTTACAAACAAAACCTTGAAGGGAAAAACAGTGAATTAGACACAAACCTGAAAAAAGTTTCTGAAGAAGCTCAAAAAGATTTTAAAATTCAAGTAAGAGGGAGAGAAAGAAACAGAGAGAGACATAGAAAGAGGGAAAGATAGAGAAACTTATTAAAAGGAATGAGAGTAATGCAACAAAATTATGAAAAGGTTCACAACTTGATAAAAGGGGCATAAAAATATTGAAGAAAATAACACCTCAAAAAAGAGAATCGAGGTAGAGCCAATTCGGCAGAGAGCAGACATGACTTTCTTTGACCTCCTCTGACCTTCTCTCAAACCAACAGTAGACTGAACCTCTAAACTGATTTTTGAAGTGACAGAACACACACATATCTGGAGTACAATACATTTCCAGAAGATGCTTTTTTAAACTTCAGAACACATCTGCTTCAAACAGGCAAGGGGACAGTCTATGAGCCCAGATTGTAGCATAGGGAGCCCTGGGCAAGGAGCTGGGTTAGGGAGCTAGAGCATTATGCATCCCGCACCAGGGAATCTTCTACTGAGACTTTTAGGCTGCTCTGCCCTGGTTGCAAGCAGGTGGGTTAGGAGATTTGCTACAAAAGGCAAATTGTAAACCACTAAGCCCCAGAAGAATAGGGATGGGGAGTGAGGAGGAGAAAGCTAACCACAATTACCCAGCATTGGAAGTTAATCAGCAGAACTGCCTCAGGGCAAACTAAAGCAACTGTTGGTCCTTTGCATTAAGAGCAGACCTCAATTCTTAAAAATAATAATAATAATAATAATAAGCAAAAAAAAACACAAAAAGAACTTTCACTATAGACAGCTTTTATGGAGAGAGAGAACAGACTTCAAATCCTGAGGTTCCTAAAGGTAAATCAACTCCAGCTGAAGCCCCAAAAGGAGATATGAGTTGGTCCCCCAAAAAAGGCTTTCTTGGAAGATTTCAAAAAGAATCTTAAAAAAAAGTTAGAAGAAAAATGGGGAAAGAAATGAGATCTTTGCAAGAAGGTATGGAAAAGGAAAAACAGAAATTTTCTGAAAAAAACTCCTTAAAAATAAATTTGATTAAATGGGAAAAGCATATAACTCCCTACAAAATAGATTTGATGAAAAGGAAAAGCATATAACTCTTTACAAAATAGATAGGAAAAAGATACCAACTTTTTGAAAAACAGAATTTGTAAAATAGAAAAAAAATGCAATGAACAAAATAATTGATTTAAAAATTCAATTGGCCAAATACAAAAGGAGCTAAAAAAAAAAAAAAAAAAAAAAAAGGTAGCTGAAGAAAATAATACATGAAAAATTAGAATTGAACAAATGGAAGTAAATGACTCAATAAGACTCTAAAAATTAGTCATACAAAACCAAAAACATAAAAAATAGAAGAAAATATAAAATACCTCTAGGAAAAAGAACTGACATGGAAAATCAATGTAGAAGGGACAATCTAAGGATTATTGAACTTCCTGAAAGCCATGATGAAAAAAAGAAGCTAGACATTATCTTGTAGGAAATTACAAAGGAAAACTGCCCTGATGTCCTAGAATCAGAAGGTAAAATAGCCATTGAAAGAATTCACCAATCGCTTCTTGAAAGACACCCTAAAATAAAAACTCCAAGAAATATCTTGGCTAAATTTCAGAACTATCGGATTAAGGACAAATTTTTGCAAGCAGCGAGAAAGAAACAATATAAATACCAATAAGCCACAATCAGTATTATACAGGACCTAGCAGCTTCCATCTTAAAGGATTAAAGGGTCTAGAATCTGATATTCTGAAAGGCAAAGGAAGTTGGATTACAGCCAAGAATAAGCTATTCAGCTAAAATGAGCATTATCTTTCAGGGAAGAAGATGGACATTCAATGATACAGGTGAATTTCATCTATTTGTGATGAAAAGATCAGACCTGAACAAAAAATTTGATTTCCAAACACAGAACTCAAGAGAAGCATTAAAAAGTAATAAGGAAAGAACTCTTGAGAACTGTATTTCTGTTATGGGTAGACTTAGAGAGTGTGAGTGTAATTTGATTTTATTATGATAATATGAAAAGGTGGAAAGGATATTGTACTAGAAAAAGAGGGGGAAATGAGGTAAAATAAGGGAAATTACTTCTCACCAAGAGGCAAAAAGGATTTATTATAATTGAAGGAAAGAAAGAGGGGGAATGAGCACAGTGTGAATCTTACTCTCATCAGATTTGGCTCAAAGAGAGAATATCAGATATATTTGGTTTCACAGAGAAACTGATCTCACCTTATAGGAAAGCGGGAGGGAAAAGGAGAAAAAAAAAGGGGGGGGGAGGTTGAAGGCTAACAGAAAGGTAAATAGAAGTAGTAGGAGAAAGTATAAAAAGGGGAGAAGGGCTCTAAAGATGGAGGGCTGTTTGAGGAAGCTGGTGGTAAAAAGCAAAATACTTGGAAGGAGGGAAAGGAGGAAAGGGAAAAAAAGAAGCCTATATTAGGGTAAATAACAGCAGAAAATATAGAATTAGTTATTATAATTATAAATGTGAATGGAATGAACTCTCCCTTAAAATGGAAGCAGATAACAGACTGGATTAAAAGCCAGAACTCTACAATATGTTGTTTACAAGAAACACATTTAAAGCAGAGTGATACATAGAGAAGAAAGGTAAAGAGCTGGAGCAGAATTTATTATGCTTAAGGTTAAGCCAAAAAAAAAAAAAAAAAAAAGCAGGGATAACCATCCTAATCTCAGATTAAGTAAAAGCAAAAATAGATCTAATTAAAAGGGATAAGGAAAAAAAAATCTTACTAAAGGGTACTATAGATAATGAAGCAATATCAATACTAAACATATATGCAAGTGATATAGCATCCAAATTCCTAGTGGAGAAGTTAAGAGAGATGAAAGAAGAAATAGACAGCAAAACTATACTAGTTGAGGATCTTAACCTTGCTCTCGCAGAACTAGATAAGTTGAACCACAAAATAAACAAGAAAGAATTTAAGGAGGTAATGAGAATGTTAGAAAAGTTAGGTATGATAGATCTTTGGAGAAAATTGAATGGAGACAGAAAGGAGTTTACTTTTTTCTCAGCAGTTCATGGAACCTATACAAAAATTTACCATGTTTTAGGGCATAGAAACCTCAAAATCAAAGGCAGAAAGGCAGGAATAGTAAATGCATTTTTTTCAGATCATGATGCAATAAAAATCATTTGCATTATAAGGCAGGGGAAAATAGACCAAAAATTAACTGGAAACTAAATACTCTAATCCTAAAGAGTGATTGGGCAAAACAACAAATCATAGACACAGTCAATAACTGCATCTACGACAATAAAGAGTCAACATACCAAAATTTGTGGGATGCAGCCAAAGTAGTTATTAGAGGAAATTTTATATCACTAGATATTTACTTGTATAAAATAGAGAAAGAGAAGATCAATTAATTGGATTTACAACTTAAAAAGCTAGAAAAAGAATAAATTTAAAATCCTCAATTAAATACCAAATTTGAAATTCTGAAAAAAAGAAGAAATTAATAAAATTGAAAGTAACAAAAGTATTGCATTATTGAATAAACTAAGGGGTGGTTTTATGAAAAAAAAAAGGTAAATCTTTAGTTGATTTGATTGGAAAAAGGAAAAAAGAAAATCAAATTGCTAGTCTCAAAAATGAAAAAGGGAGAACTTTCCACCATTGAAGAGGAAATTAGAGCAATCATTAGGAGTTATTTTGCCCAAATATGCCAATAAATTTGATAATCTAAATGAAATAGAGGAATATCAACAAAAATATAGCTTGCTCAGATTAACAGAAGAGGAAATAAATTATTTAAATAGTCCCATTTTAGAAAAAGAACTACAACAAGTTATAAATCAACTCCCAAAGAAAAAATCTTCAAAGACAGATGGATTTACATGTGAATTCTACCAAACATTCAAAAAACAATTAATTCCAATACTATAGAAACTATTTGAAAAAATAAGGAAAGAAGGACCCCCTACCAAATTCCTTTTATGACCCATAAATCTAAATTATAAACCTTAAACCAGGTAGGGTGAAAACAGAGAAAGAAAATTATAGACCAATTTCCCTAATGAATATTGATGCAAAAATCTTAAATATTAGCAAAAAGATTACAGAAAGTCATCCCCAGGATAATACACCATTACAAAAATATTTGTAGCAACCCTTTTTGTAGTGGCTAAAAACTGGAAACTGAATGGATGCCACTCAATTGGAGAATGGCTGAGTAAATTATGGTATATGAATGTTATGGAATATTATTGTTGTGTAAGAAATGACCAACAGGACAATTTCCAAGAGGCCTGGAGAGACTTACATGAATGAACCAGGAGATCATTATACATGGCAACAACAAGACTATATGAAGATCAATTCTGATAGATATGGCTCTCTTCAACAATGAGATGATTCAAACCAGTCCCCATTGTCAATAATGAAGAGAGTAATCTGTTCCCAGAAAGAGGACTATGGGAGTGTGGACCACAACATAGCATTTTCACTCTTTTGTTATTGTTTGCATTTTTGTTTTCCTTCTCAGGTTTTTTTTCTTTTTTTTCTAGATCTGACTTTTTTTGCAGCAAGATAACTGTATAAATATGTATACATATGTGGGATTTAACATATACTTTAATATATTTAATATGTATTGGACTATCTATCATCTCGGGAGGAAGTGGGGGGAAGGAGGGAAAGATTTAGAACAGAAGGTTTTGCAAGGGTCAGTGTTGAAAAATTACTCATGCATATGTTTTGTAAATAAAAAGCTATAATAATAAAAAATAAAATAAAACAATTGAGATAAATAAAGTAATTGAGATAAATAAAACTATATTTTTTAAAAAGAAAGAAAATAAAAAGCTTTAATAAAAATAAACTCATTAAATGAAGGAATGAATCAATGAATCAATAGAAGAGAACTGACTAAAAGACTAAAAAAAGACCCAAAAATTCATTGAAAAGAAAAATTCTTTAAAAAGCAGAATTGGTCAAATGGGGGAAAAGGTAAAAAAATATTCATTGAAGAAAATAATTCTTTGAAAATTAGAATTGGGCAAATGGAAACTAATGGCTCAATGAAACATCAAGAAACAATAAAATAAAGTTAAAAGAGTGGAAAAAATAAAATAAAATGTAACATATCTCAAGGAAAAAAAAAAAACAAGTGACCTAAAAATAGATCAAGGAAAGATAATTTAACAATTATTGTATTATCTGAAGAACATTTTTTTTTTTTAAAAATCAGTGAAAAATGCCCTGATGTGCTAGGGTAAAACACAAACTTAAAGAGATCCCAAAATAAAAAGTCCTAGGAATATTATAGCTAAATCCCAAAGCAACCAGGTCAAGTAGAAAATATTGCAAGCCAGAAAGAAATAATTCAAATATCATGGAGCCAGTTAAGATCACAGAAAATTTAGCAGTTTTCACATTAAATCAAAATCAAACTATTAGTTATTTACAAGAAATACCCTTGAAACCAAAAAATAAAAATAGAGTAAAAATAAGGAGCTGGAATAGAATCTATTATTCTCTAATGTTTTTAATGATAATGGGTGTTGTACTTCTCTAAAAGCTTTTTCTGTGTCTATTGAGATTATAATATGATTTTGGTTGGTTTTGTTATTGATATAGTCAATTATAATAATAGTTGATATTGAACCAGTCCTGCATTCCTGGTAATTATTCCACTTGGCTATGGTATATTGTCCTGTTCATAACTTATTGTAATCTCTTTGCTAATATTTTATTTAAAATTTTAGCATCAATATTCATTAGGGAGATTGGTCTGTGATTTTCTTTCTCTGTTTTGGCTCTTCCTGTTTTAGGTATCAGTACCATATTTGTGTCATAGAAGGAATTAGGCAGGACATGTTCTTTATTTATTTTTATAACTAGTTTACATAGTATTAGAATTAATTGTTTTTTAATGTGGTAGAATTCACTTGAGTAAATTTAGCTGGTTCTGAAGATTTTTTCTCATGGAGTTCATTGATGACTTGTTCAATTTACTTTTCTAAAATGGTATTATTTAAGTAACTTATTTCCTCTTCTCTTTATCTGGGTAATGTATATTTTTTACTTCTGCTTTATCTTAGATCAGAATTGTTTTCCTTGCTTCTTTTTGCTTCAGTTGAAAGATAATAAATTCTGCTCCAGCCTTTTACCCTTACATATATTTATATGTATATGTATATGTCTGTTTCAAATATGTTTCTTGTAACAGCATATTTTAGGGTTCTAGTTTTTAATCCATTTTGCTATTTGCTTCTGTTTTATGGAAGAATTCATCACATTCACATTCACAGTTATGATTACCAGTTCTGTTTTTCCCTCGATCCTATTTTCTCCCCTGTATATACTGTTGTTCTTTCTTTCTATCTTGTCCCTCATTAGTAGTGTTTTTTTTTTTAACTCACCCCACTTTCTACCTGCCCTATCTTATGTCATCCCTCCTCCCCTTTTCTTATCCTTTTCTCCGAGTGTTTCTGTCTTCCCCTCTATCCAGCCCCTCCCTTTTCTTTCCCCTTTCTCCTCCTACTTCTTTATAGGGTAAGATAAATTTCTATATCCAACTTAATGATTCCTTTTTTGATCCAAAATCAATGAGATTAAGCTTCATACAATGCTCATGCCCCTCTCTCTTTTTCCCTCTATTGTTATATTGCATCTCTTTATGTGAATTAATTGTCCCATTATACCTCCTCTTTCCTCTTTTCCCAGTACAATCCTGTTTCCATTTCTTAATGTCTTTTTCTTTGATACTGTCACATTAGAGTCCATTTATAACCACACTGTGATTGCTCCTTTTAACTGCCCCCAAAACATATAAAGTTCTCAAAGGTTATAGATATCATTTTCCCATCTAGTGATGTAAACAGTTTAGATAATATATATTTCCCCCTGTTTATCTTTATATAAACTCCCTTGAGTCCTGTGTTTGAAGATGAAATTTTCTCTTTAGTTGTTTTGTTCAATAGAAATAATTGAAAATCTCTTATTTCATTGAAGATCCATCTATTCCCCTGAAAGATGATGCTCAGTCTCACTGTGTTGTTAATTCTTGTTTGTAATCCCAGGTCCTTTGCCTTCCAGAATATGATATTTCCTTCTGATCCTTTATTGTAGACACTTCAACATCCTGGGTAATCCTGCCTTTTACCCTTGAAATTTAAATTGTTTTTGTCTGGCAGCTTGCAATATTTTTTCTTTGACATTATAATTCTGGAGTATTGCAATAATGTTCTTTGGGATTTTCTTTGTGGGATCTCTTTCTGGAAGTGATCCATGGAATCTTTAAGAGACCATTTTGCTCTCTGGTTCTAGTATACCAGAGCAGTTTTCCTTGATGATCTCTTGAAGAATGTTATGCAAGCTCTTTTTTTGGTCATGGCCTCAGGTGGACCAATAATTTTAAAATTGTCTCTCCTGGCTGTATTGTTGACAATTTTTCAAATAAGATATTTTTCATTTTCTTCCATTTTTTCCATTCTTTTTAGGTTATTTGACTGATTCTTGATGTCTCATAGAGTCATTAGCTTCTATTTGCCCCTTTCTAGTTTTTAATGTGCCATTTTCTTCAGTTACCTTTTAAAAATCTCTTTCAATTTAATTAATTCTACTTTCCAACATGTTGATTTCTTTAGTGGATTTTATTATTTTTTTTGCATTTGGTCAATTGTATTTTTGATGAAATTGCCTTCAATTTCCAAGCTATTGACTCTCTCTTGCATACCTCATTTCTTTTCTCATTTTTTTTCTTCTATCTTTCTTATTTGCCTTTTTAAATCTTTTATGAGCACTTACAAGAAGTCTTTTTGGGGCTGAGATTCCTCTGTGGACATTTTGTCCTTGTCTTAAGTTGGTGTTTTGATCTTCCTTGTCACCATAGACTTTCTGTGGTCAAGGTTCTTTTCTGTTTCATGCACATTTTCTCTCCTTTTCTTTTTGTATTTCCTGTTTTATGATTTTTAAGGTTAAGCTCTGCTCCAGTAAAGAGAGTGTTGTCCCAAGTTTTCTGTGCAGCTCTCAGCCTTGGCTTTGAGCACAGGGGCTCTTATGTTTGGTGGTTTGCTCACAGCAGGAGGTATCTTTTCCTTTTCTTTCCATGAAACAGACTGGTTTCTCACAATTGCCTTTTAAACTGGTACTGGGTGCTGCCCCACTGTTCTGCTCTGCTACTGAACCAGAACTGAATGTCTTAATTTCTGATTTACTGTGTTTAAGATTTTCTCACTGGCTTTCCCAGACTTTGTCTGAACTGAGCTGAACATCCCCTTCACCCCAGTGAGGTTGTCTGTTCTTGAAGTCCTCCCAATCTATATTGAGCTAAAGAGTGGTTTCATTGCATCAAACTCTGTTTAGAAGCTTGGTTTCATGTGATTTTCAAGGGAAACTGTGAGAACTCAAGCAACTTCCTGGCTTCACTCCACTATCTTTAATCTACAATCTTATTAAAACAATGACAAAAATAACACAACATACCAAAATTTGTAGGATGCAGCCAAATCAGTACTTAGGGGAAATTTTACATATCTAAATAAAAGAGAGAAAGAGCAGATTGGAGATGCTATTATAAAAAAAGAAAAAAAGTAGAAAAAGAACAAATTAAAAATACCCAATTAAACACTGAAATCAAAGGAGAAATTAATAAAATTGAAAGAAAAAAACATTAAACTAACAAATAAAACTAGGAGCTGGTATGGGGAGAAAACACAATAAAATAGATAATCTATTATCTTAGATTATGTTTATTAAATGTGATTCTTAAAAAGGAAAGAAGAAATTCAAATTACCAGTATCAAAAATAAAAGACTGAATACACAATCCATGAAGATGAAATGAAAGCAGTTAGTAGGAGTTATTTTGCCCAATTACATGCCAATGAATCTGGAAATCTAAGTGAAATGGATAAATATTTACAAAAATACAAGTTGCTCAGATTAAACAGAAGAGAAAATAGAAAAATAATACTGTTTTAGAAAGAGAAATTGAACAAGCCATAAATGAGTTCCCTAAGAAAATTCTCAGGACCAGCTGGATTTGTAAGGGATTTCTACAAAACATAAAAAAAAAAAAAAAAAAAAAAAAAAAAAACAGTGAATACCAATACTAGATAAACTATTTGGACTAATAGACAAATATGATGGTCACACCTAAGCCAGGAAAAACAAAAATAAAGAAATAACAAAAATTATATGATTATTTCAATAGACATGGAAAATTTTTTAAACAAATATGAATATTAACTCATTTCTATTAGAAGCACAGGAAAGCATAAGAATAAATGAAGCTGTCCTTAAAATCTTAAGTAGTATCTTTCTAAAACCATCAATAAGAATTATCTGTAATAGAAATAAAGAAAAAACCTTTCCAACAAGATCAAAGGTGAAGCAAAGATATTGATTGTCATCACTATTATGCAATGTTGTACTAGAAATGCTAGCTACATTAATAAGAGAAGAAAAAGAAGCCAAAGGAATTAGAACAGGCAATGAGGAAGCCAGTCCATTATTCTTTGCAGACAATATAATGGTACATCTCCCCTCCCCCAGAAAAATCTAAGCAATTAACAACTTTAGTAAAGCAACAAAATACAAAATAAATCCATATAAATCATCAGTATTTCAACATATTAACAACAAAATTCAGCAGAAGAAATAGAAAAATTCCACTCAAAATAACTCTAGATAATATAAGATATCTCTACATTTATCACTTTTCTCCCAGTTGGACAGATATAAATGACTGGAAAATATTAATTGTTCATAGGTAGGTTAAAACAATATAATAAAAATGACAATTTACTAAATTTAATTTACTTGAAAGTGTCATACCAAACTACCAAATTTATAGCACTAGAAAAAATAATAACAAAATTCATATGGAAAGACAAACTGTCAAGAATATCAAGATTTTTTAATCAATCAATTTTTTAAAAGTGAAGGAAGATGACTTAGCAATAGCAGTTATACCACAAAGTAGTAAACATCAATGCAATTTGGTATTGGCTAAGATAAAGTTGGGGAATTAGTGGCAAAAATTAGGTATCCAATATATAATAGTAAATGACCAAAGCAATCTAGTATTCATTAAACACAAAGAGCCAAGTTTTTAAAACACTAACTCACTATCTAATAAAAATTTCTGGGAAAACTAGAAAGCAGTTTGACTAAAAAGAGGTGTAGATCAACATCTTAGACTATATACCAAAGATAAATGGGTGATTCAGATATAAAGGATGATAATCTAAGCAAATTAGGGAAGAATGGAAATTGTTTACCTAACAGATAAGGGAAGAATTTATGAAGAAACAAGAAATAGAAAGGATAACAGGAAGTAAAATGGATAACTTTGATTACATTAAGCTAAAAAGTTTTTGTAGCAACAAAACTAATGCTGCCAAGATTAGAAGGAAAACAGAAAACTGAGAGGAAAAATTATATCGAGTTTGATAAAGACCTTATTTCCCAAATATATAAAGAAATAAGTCAAATTTGCAAGAATAATATCATTCACCAACTGGTAAATTGTCAAAGGCTAGGAAGAGGCAGGTTTCAGAAGAAGAAATCAAAGCTGTGTGGTTGTCTAGTCATGTTCAAATTTTTGTAACCCTGTATGAGGTTTTCTTGGCAGAGATACTGGAGTGGTTTCCTTTCTTTTCCAATGGATTAGGCAAATAGGAATTAAGTGATTTGCCCAGGATCACACAGCTAGTGAGTGTCTGAGACTGGATTTGAAATCAGATCTTCCTGATTTATTATTTTGTGAGTCAGCATAAGAAATTAAATGAGAATTTATAGGGAATTCTGCAAAAGCCACAGATGACATAAGAAAGCCAGCAAATGACACAGAAAAAGTTTAGAAATTCAAAAACACCTAAAACACTGTAACCACTGAACTACCCAGATATTTTCCAGGTAAGTGAAAAAAAAAAACCTGTTTTTGATCACAATTTTGATTAGAGAAATACAAACTGAAACAACACTGAGTTCCAACCTCATATCTATCAGTTTGACTAACATAAACAGAAAAATGACAGATGTTGGAAGAAATGTGGGAAAACTGGGACACTAATTAGTTGGTAGAGTTGTGACCTGATCCTCCATTCTGGAGAACAATTTGGAACAATTTCCAAAAGGCTGTAAAACTTCATATAAAACTACACAGCAATACCACTACTAGGTAAGCATCTCAAAGAGATTTTAAAAGAGTGGGGGAGGTGGAAGGGAGGAAAGGGAGGAGCAAGGTACTTATTTGTACAAAATTATTTATAGCAATCTTTTTGTGTTGACAAAGAATGGGAAATTGAGGGGAAATGACTAAACAAGTTGTGATACATGAATGTAATGAAATGCAATTATGCTATAAGAAATGATGAGGAGGATGTTTTCAGAAAAACCTAGGAAGATTTATGTGAACTAATGCAAAGTAAACTGAATTGAATCAGAAGAACATTGCACTTGGTAACAGCAACATTGTAAGATAATCAACTGTGAAAAATAGCTATTCTCAGTAACATAATTATCCAACATAATTCTAAATTATGTTTAAAATTATGAGCATCATAGGTAGGAAGTGTTAAGTGTCTGAGTTCAGATTTGAACTCAGGTCCTCCTGATCAGCGCTGGTGCTCTATTCACTGCACGACCTAACTGCCCCACTTTTTTCATTTTTCTTGCATTTTTTGAAATATACCTAATAATGAAAGCTTTTGCAAGAAAAAAAAATGTAGAATGAAAGTAGCAGAAACAAAACAATTTACAAGATGATTTCAATATTCTAAAGGAAACAACTTTAAAAGATTAAAGAACTCTGATTAATATTCAGTTATCCCTTCACATTGCAGTTCTGTTATATTGTGAGTTGACATAAGAAATTAAATGGAAATTTGAAGAGTTCTACAGAAACTGCAGAAAACATAAGACCAGCAGAAGACACAAAGTTTAAAAACTCAAAAATGCCTAAAATATACATATAGTATAATAATATCAACATATTTCATCTTCTCATACCATAAAAATTTAGACTTCTTCTCTGGTATGGAGGACCAAAAAATTTTATGCAGATTTTCCATATCACAGAGGCATTCTACTGTGATATGGAAGGGATAACTGTAAATGAACAACCCTGATTCCAAAAGACTGATAAGTGAATCATGTTTACTATCTCTAGGTAAAAAGATAAGTAGAGAGGGCCTATATGCAAGTTTCTTTTATCTGGCAAAACTATGTTAACAAGATCCAGGGTGTTTTTGTTGCAAGGAGAGGGAAGGCAAGGAGAAATAACAATATTGATAAAAGTAAAAGAAGAAAAGAGTATAAATGAAATATTAAAAATACAGGATAAAAGGAAGCTCAGAAAGCCATACAGACATTCAAGATAATATTGGTAATACTTATTTAAAAGTTGCTTAAAAAGAAAAGCTGTACATAGTAGGGTTCATTGTTTCATATATAAACCTTTTCTCCTTGTCTTTGTACATGGAAATGTTCATGTTAGTTGATATTTGTCAAATTCACTATATATTTTTAAAATTATGATATTGTATTATTTTATCTTTTTTTGATGTTAGACAAAATTTCTGGAATTTGTATTAAAGGATATTTTCAATAGCCTCAAATTCCTCAGTCTCTCTCTTCTATATCTGTACCTACTTAACTTTGTCTCAGATTTCATTTTTAGGGATTGAATTTATTAAATTTTTATTTTTGTTGTTTACACTGGTCAACAATACATTATTGTGTATCTTGGATCTTAAGGTACCATTGACAAAACATACCATTCTTGATTCCTTTTCCTCTCTCCAATATCCAATGTGTTACCAAATCTTGTTGTTCTACTTTTGTAACAGCTCTCACATATGCTCCCTTCCCTCTTCCAATATGACCATAATCCTACATTGCACCCCCACTATCTCAAATCTGGACTACTGTAATAGTCTAATAGTTTTAAATCCCTCTTCCAATTCATTCTCTACTCCACTGTCTAATCATCTAATCCACTCCAGTGGATTCCTATCACCAAATAAAAAAATTCTCTGTTTAGCTTTTAAAACTCTTAATAACATGATCCCTTCTTAATCTTCCATCTACTTAGAATTTACTCTCTCTTTAGAATCTGTGATACAGTGATGTTGGCCTCCTAACTATTCCTTGCACATGACATTTCATATCCCAATTCCAAACATTTTCAAAAGGCTTATCCCCCATGCCTGGAGCTCTGTCCCTCCTCATCTCTGCCTTTGAGCTTCTCTTACCTCCTTCAAGGCTCAGCTAACATTTCATCTTCTACAGGAAACTTTTCCCAGTACTCTTTTATCTTAATGCTTTCTGATTGAAATTCTCTCCAATTTATCCTGTATATATCTTATCTTACATAGTTATTTACGTACTGCCTTCCTTATTCAATTGTGAATTCCTTGAGAATAGACTATTTTTTGCCTCTCTTTGTATCCCCAGTACTTAGTTCAGTGACTGAGAAATAGATGCTGAATAAATGCTTGTTGTCTTGTTGACAATATAAAGCAATATAAAGCTCTTACTTTTGGCTTCTAAGATCTGTTTCTATGTGTTGTTTTCCCATCTACCGTACTGGTACATAATGAAAATAATTATATTTTCAGCCTGTATTTAAAAGCATTAGTGTTTTGATGGTCAGCACTATCTTCACTGAAGTATTTCTGGCAGATGGCAGATTTGTTCCAGTTTATCTTGCCTTCTTGCAGTACCAGAAAATGAAAGAGTGACACTTATTCAACTACTTTCCATATCAAGCCGACTCAATGGGTCTGCAACTTGAAGTACCTCCCTGCTCTAATTTTTTTGACTCTGACAGTGGCTCAAGTACTAATCCAATTAATGGCATTAACAGATACCATTTTTACTATAGTTTCAGGATTCCTGCCAGATCTTCATGGACAGAGCACTTCAAAGTTAAGTGACTTCCTAGAATCTTTCAGTTAGTATGTGTCAAAGGCAGACTTAGATGCAAAGCCTCCTGATACCAGGCCTTTATAGTCATTATAATAGCTCTAGGGAACATACAGTTTTTGCTATTTGCTGGTAGATATGCTCTTTATTTAGCCATTAACCTATTTCTCAATGCTCCACCACATTATAATAATAACAATTATTGTTGTTGCTTCTTATTATTATCACCATCATTATTGTTTTGTCTTGAACTGTGATTTCTTCAGCATGAAAAAGTCCTAATGAGAAAATTCCTTCCATTGGTACAGATCAACAATTTTATCTATTTCTTTTCATGTTTCCTAAGATACTACATACGTAAGGGACTTTCTAAAACTCTCTCTATATAGCTAATCTTTCATATAAAGACAGAACTTGAATTCAGGACTTCCTGACCAACAAACAATACTTCTCTTATTCACTGTATCAACATTCTTCTCTAACAAGATTGTTGCTATCATAGCAATTACTCTTGTTGTTGTTGTCTGTTGTGATTTATAAGTAGGTAAAATAAGTTATCTAGATAATTAATTTCATTTTCTATATTCAGGAATATTAGAAAAGAATCACAAGTCCTATTCAAAGTAAAATATTTTCTAAGGGTCTAAGATGCTTCTGAATGAAGTATGTGAAGAGAATGCATTTGTGTAAATATCTACATATATAAATATGCAAATATAGATACATATATGCAGGGAATGAAAGGAGTTAAACAATTGAGATATGTACCTTGAAAAGTAATGAAAAACTACAAAACAACCTCTTGGTTTGGGCCATAATCATCATGTTATAAGTATATAATTTGAAAGAACTATGAAAGTAAACAACCTTTAGCAAGAGCAATATTAGTTAGTATAAATTCGCATTTAAAAAATATTATTTAACTAATTAAAATGGAATTAAATGAATGTAATGTTAACTGTGTCTACTGTTTAGCATAAAAAGTTGTTAAATATATCATACTCTGTGTATTGAACCAGCAGCATATTTTAGCAATGCTTAATTGTAAGAAATAGCCATGTACTACTTAATTGCATAACTAGGTGGAACATAAAAATCACAATTACATGAATTATATTAAGTAAAATATGTTAAAATAGTTTGTTTTTAGATGGAGGAATTTTATGGACACTATAATGAAACTGAAGTACATTTTTAATTACCTAATTATTGCTATTTTCAAAGTCCATTTACACCATAATTGTTCTTGTTTTCATAGTCCAAAGAGTCCTTGATGGAAAGACTTAGTAGGATCTGAAATAAGGATTCATTTTTTATGCAACCCCTTTCTATGATCCACTTACAAAGATCTTATCAGAATTATTTTTTCATTCATGCACTCATTCATTCATTCATTTAAAGAGGCCTAAATCCATAGTAGGTTTTGTCTTGGAAGGTTATACAATTTAGTTAGAGAGAAAAACCATACCATAAAAATTTGAATAGTAATACAAAGCAAGCTATGCGCCAAGTGGTCAGAAAAGACTGGATGGAAAAGATTGAACTTAAGCTGGGCCTTAAAGGACACATAAAGTTTGTGTCCTGCCATCTGCCACTTTTACAGGATGGGGGCCATCTTAAGTAGTAGAGAACAGCATAAGGAAAGTGTTCACAAATTAGGATCAGAAAATGATAGAAGGCTAAAAGTCATTGAATAAGTAGAGCAGTCTGGGAGTGAAGGGATTCCTGTTAAGAATAAGCAGGAGCTAAGTTTGAGGAGGAAAGGTGAGATCAGATTTTGAAGGTATTTGAAAAATAGGCTAAGACTTTTTCTCTTTTTCCTGGGGAATTTGGGGAGTGATTAATAATCATTGAGAAGGGAGGAAATCCACACCTAGAAGACTCAAAATAGAAAGGATACCTGAATAATTAGTCAGAGAATATCTTGAGCTACTTTCCTCTTTTTTTGTTCTAAATTTTAATTTTTCTTCTTAATTCTAAAATGCTGAACCCAAGGTGACTGTTGTTCATGAAAGTGTATATATATCACAAGTCAAATATATTCAAAAACAAGCTCTGTAGCTTCAAGTATGAAATATCTTTAGATTTATCTCAGCACTAAACTATATCCTCTTGTCCCTGAAATGACCACAGAATCATAGAATCTCAGAATCAGAAGGTATTCAGATCCCATCTAGTTCAACTTTTAGCTGAATAAAAATTCCTTCTAAAACATATTAGAGATGTCATTAGTCTTTGTTTGAAGATTTCTCATGAGAAAGAACCCATCTTCCGAGGCAGCCCATTCCATTTTGAATAGCACTGACTTTTAGAAGTCTTTCCTGACTTTAAGCCTAAACTTACTCATGTGCTACTTCAATCCAAAATTATTCTCTAGAACTAAAACAGAACAAATTTAATCCTTCAGTCACATGGAAGTCCTTAAAGCTTTTGAAAACATCTATTATGTTTCACTTAATTCTACCTTTCTCCTGGTTTAAACATCCAGAGATTCTTCAATTGGGCCTTACATGGCAAGAACTCAAGAACCTTCCCTATTCTGATGACCCTCTTCTGGATTCTTGCTAGCTTTTAAGGTCCTTGACTCCTAAAACTAAACACAATAATTCTGATGTGTATGCTCTGTGATATATAGCAATAAAACTGAACATTCAAAAGAGAGGATTATATGCAAAAATATAAAATACTTAAGTGAAGAAGACCTCATCGAGATCTTAAAAATCAAATTTTACAAAAAGGGAAATTGAACTAGTTATAAAGAAAATACCAAACAGAATCATGCCCAAAGAACTATAAAACAGTGTATACTTTTTGAGCCAATGTGCCACTACTAGGTCTGTATTCCAGAGAAATCAAAAAAGAGAGAAAAGAACTCACATGTGCAAAAATGTTTGTAGCAGCAGTTTTTATGGTGGCAAGGAATTGGAAACTGAGAAGATGCCCATCAATTGAGAAATGGCTGAATATGTTATGGTATATGAAAGTAATGGAATATTATTTTTCTATAAAAAATGATGAACAGGCTGATTTTAGAAAAGGCTGGAAAGATTTACATGCATTAATGCTGAGCAAAACAAGGAAAACATTATACACAGCAATAGCAAGATTGTGTGATTCGAATTTGCTTCTTCTCAGCAGTTTAGGGATCCAAGGCAATCCTGATAAACTTTGAATGGAAAACACCATCCAAATACAGAGAGAGAACTATGGAGACTAAATGTAAATCAACACATGCTATGTTCACTTTTTTTCCTTTTTCTTCCGATTTTTTTCTTCTCATAATATTTACCTTTTCTTCTGATTTTTCTCTCCCAACATGATTTATAAGGAAATGTTTTTTAAAAAATGAATTCACATGCCAAAAAAAAAAAAAAAAAAAAAAGACTTGTTTCTACATGTAATGAAAAAAAATTTTAAAAGAAAATATCAAAAAAACAAAACAAAACAAAAAATAAACTGGCCCAAATGAATTTGCAGAAGAGTTCTATGAAGCTTTTAAAAAACAAGTAATAGCTATACCATTATTCTAAAAAGTTGAGAAAAAACCATTACCAAATCTCTATCATATAGAAAGTGTGGTTCTAAAGCTAAAACAAGACAAAAACAAAAACAAAATCTATAGACTAGCATTATTCAAGAAATCTAACTAATATTCTGGAAAAATATCACAATTTATCTCTCTAATTCATGCACCAATATCAAGTCAAATTTGTACAAGGGATACAAAGATAGTTCAACATTAGAAAAACAATTAATATAATCATACTAAAAAAATTCAGAACCACCTGATTATATTAGTTGATAAGGGAAAAACTTTTGATGACACAATACACATTTGTGCTAATAATCCTACAAAGCCAGACATAGAAAGATCTTTTGTTTTAATATGATAAAAAGTATCTATCTAAAACCAATAGTTAGATTATATGCAACAGGGAAATGTGAGATTTCCCAATAAATACAGGAGTAAAGTAAGGATATTCCTTTTCTTAGCTGTTATTTAACATGGTTCTAAAAATTCTAGCAATAGTAATAAAGCAAGAAACATTAAAGACAATAATTGAGTGAATCACAACATAATATTTTTACCTTTTTATGGTTGTTTGCTTGTTTTATTGAAATTTTTTCCCCTTTTTGATCTGATTTTTCTTGTGCAGCATGATAAATGTGGAAATATGTATAGAAGAATTGCACAAGTTTAACATATATTGGATTACTTGCTGTCTAGGGAAAGAGAAAAAGACAAATTTGTAATATAGTGTTTTGCAAGGATAAATGTTAAAAGCTATCTTTGCATATATTTTGAAAATAAAAAGCTATTATTTTTAAAAGACTTAACAATTGAGATAATACAATAGCTATAAATTTAGTAGAGTAGTAGATTGCAAAATAATGCTATAACAACATTTCTACATAGCAATTACAAAATTCAGGAGAGAACTATAGGAAGGGAAGTCCAAATCAAAATAACTCTAAAATGAATAAAATATCTGAGCTAATTTACTAAAGTAATAAGTATATGTATAGATACAATGATAAAATATTTCTTCAACTCCCAACATGATTCATAAAGAAACATGTATTTAATAAATTAATGTGCATGTATAACCCCCCCAAAAAAAAAGCCAAAAAAAATTTTTAAGGATATTTCTTTAAGAAATAAAGAATTTAAAGTCAAGCATACACAAATTAGTTAGAAAAAGCAATACAGGGACACTTTCAAGGCATCTTTTAAGAACATTAGAATCAATTGTATAACATGGGAGACACTGACACAGGACCAACCAGCATGGCATACCCTTATCAGAGAAGATGCTGTGAGCAAAGCAGAATTGAATTAGCCCAAAAGAAATGTGAGATGCACAAAATTGGAGAAGCCACTCCAAATGTTCACCTGGACTATTTGTGTCCAACCTGAAGCAGGGCACTCCAAGCTCATATTGGTCTGATCAGCCACGATCAGATACACTATAACTCAACTCTAACATAGTTATATCATTTTGATCCTCTTCTAGAATAAAGGGCAACAACTAATCAACCAAAAATTCTTAAATGATTAGAGAAATATTTAGTGGTTATTTCTGGATTGTGATAATATGATAAAAATGTTTACTACCAAAATTACATTATAGATTTTGTGCAATACTAATCTACCTAAATCTTTTTACTTTTACTTTTATTTTTACTTTGCTGATCTAGAAAAACTAATGACAAAATTCATTTGAAGAAACAAAAGATATAAAAAAGAAAGGGAAATAAAATTTTCCAGACCACAAATGATACTACAAGAAGAATAATCATCAAAAATTTTAGCTGTCATTTAAAAATAAGAAAGTAGAGAGGCAGCTAGGTGCTGCAGTGAATAGGGCACCAGTCTTGAAGTCAGGAGGACCTGAGTTCAAATCAGGCCTCAGACATTTAATACTTCCTAGGGTGACCCTGGGCAAGTCACTTAACCCCAATTGCCTCAGCAAAAAGAAAAAAAAAATAGAACAATTGGAAAAATAAGATAAGGAAAGATCAGAAATAATCTAACTCCATAGGCTGGTGTTATTTTTAATAAATAGTAAAATATACTTAATAATAATGAAAAGCAAACTTTGAATTTGACAAGAATTGCTGAGAAAATTATAAAATCTGGAAGAAATTAGATTTAAAACAACAATTTATATATATATATATATATATATATATATACATATATATATATATATATATATATATATATATGCTATAATAAACTCAAAGTGGATTAGAGAGAACCTGACAGATTGGTTAGTGTATGATTTTTTTTTTAATCAAACAAGGGATAGTCACAATTACAAAAGATAATTTGGGGTACATAGAAAGTTTTTCAAGAACAAAATTAAAGTGACCATTATGGGAAAAGATGCAGTCCAGGAAAGCGGGAATACTCTATATGAAATATTTCTGATATGGATCTGATATCTAAAATATATGGGCAACTAACAAATATATAAACCAAAAGCCTTTTCTTAATAAATAGATGGTCAAATAAAATACCTACCATTTATAGAGTACTTTTAAGTTTTGCAAAGCATTTTATATGTTATCTCAGACTTTCACAATAACACTTGAAAATAGGTACTATTATTATCCCCATTTTACAGATGAGGAAATTTAGGATGAGAGATTTTAATAACTTGCTCAGAGCTACACATTATCAAGTCAGTGTCAGGCTCAGGATTGAACTTGACTCTTCAAATCCAATACTTCTAACTGTACCACTTAGTCATCTTATTAAAAAAAATTGTGTATACACACACACACACACACACACACACACACACACAAAACGTTGTCAGAAGAATTGCAGACAATTCACAACTACATCCAAGAATACTTCAGAGCACTAATAATAAGTCAAAACAACTCTGAGGTTTCACCTCTCACCCAGGAAATTGAAAAAGATGATAAAAAATTAGAATAATAAACATTGGAGGGATTATGGAAAGACAGGTACACTAATGCACTGTTGATGGAGTTGTAAATTGGTACCATTATCCTGAAAAGCAATTTGAAATTATGTCAAGAAAGTGAGTAAAATGTCCATATTCTTTTTTCTAGCAATTCCATTGCTAAGCACATGCATCAAGGAGTTTAAATGACAAAAAAGGTTCAATACAAACCAAAATATTTAAAGCTACAATTTTTATAATAATAAAGAACTGTAATCAAAGGAGATTAAGTAGGAAATAGCTAAACAAGTTGTGATACAAGAATATAATGAAACAATTTTGTACTATAAGAAATGATGCATATGATAGAGAAAAAATATGAAGATTTGGAGGATATGATATTATATTAAATAAGCACATTCAAAAGAATAGTATATATACAATGCCTACAACAAGGTAAACATGAAATTATAATGACCAAAGAAGTATCTCTCCTTGCTCCTTTGAAAAGGTAGGAGACTATGTATATTGCACACTGCATATGATGTTGGAATTTGTGTCATGTTTGTTAGTTTTGCTCTTTTTTTTATAAGACACAGCTGAGGACAGGAAGAAAAATACAATAGTAAAAAACAATATTAATTAGAAACAATATCAATAAAAATTTATTTTGTAAAAATTCTCTAAATTCTTTTTCCAATCTCTCTATTTGTACCCTTAATCCCACTCTCACACTCATTGCCCTTTTCTGTCAAAATCTCTCTTTATCTACTGACTCTATTGTCTACTTACATACTCAAGTCTCCCCCATATTTAAAATACAAAAATCCTCAATTGTCCTTATTATCTCCTTAAGCTATGTCTTTTCTCCCTTTTATAATTAAGGTTCTAGAAAACAATTTATTCTCAACTCATTGCAATGGGATGTTTGATCTCATTACTCAGTTGAAATTTCTCTAAATTATCACTTATTTCTTCATTTCCAAATCTGATAATTGTTTTCTTTTTAAAATTCAACTTTATTTTTTTCAGTTTTGATTTTCTCTTTCCTCCTTCCTCTTCCCCTCTAATTCAAAAGGCAAGAAAAACAAAAACTATTACAAATATATATAGCCAAGCAAAACAAATTCCCACATTAATCATGTTATAAATAAAAGAAATTATGCTTCAATCTTCCTCAGTCTATCAGCTCTCTATCAGGAAGTGACTAGCATGCTTCATCATGAGTCCTTTGGAATTGTGGTCGGTCATGGTATTGATCAGACTGCTGGATTTTTCTTTAACATCATCCTTCTTGAGCAACTAGTGTATAGAATGCTGGCCTTTGAGACACCCTACTTTCAAACCCTGCTTCATGATTCACTTAATTATTAAGTAATCCTTGGCAAGTAACTTAAACTTTCAGTTTCATTTTCCTCATTTCTTTAGAAAAAAGGGTGATTAATGGCTGTTAATGATGTCACAGAGCTGGACATTTCTTCTTTCTGGGTTTTCTAACACCGCTCTGTTTGGTTGTCCCTCCACCCTTCTGACAGCTTCTTCTGAGTTTACTTTGTTAGTTATCATTCATACCCACTCCTTTATCCCAACTGGGAGCAGATCCCAAAGCTGTGTCCTAATCTCTTTCTCCTCTCTCTCTGTCACCCTTGAGGATTATGTTAGGTCCCATGGGTTTGATTATCACTTCAATGCATGTGACCTCCAAATCCACGGATTTAGTCCTAGTCTGTCTTTTGTACTTGCATACCAACATCATCAATTAACTGTCTGCTGAACATTTCTCTCTGTATCTCCAACAAACATCTCAAATTCAATATGTTCAAAACAGAAGTCAATATCACTCCTCAAAAAAAAATTTTTCCTAACTCCCCTATTGTGTTGAAGGCACCCCTGACTTTCCAGTAACTCAGGATCAGAGTCATAGAGTAACCCTCAATTCCTCAGTCTGTCATAGACATAATATCCACATATCACTCACATGTCACCTATTTATTTTATTTATTTCCATATCTTGCTCATTCATCTTCTTACTTCGACTAACCTGGCCACCATCAAGCCTTATTTCAAGCCTGAAGTCTCTCCTCTAGCCAATTCATCTGTACTTAGCTGCCAACATTGCTAAAGCATAAGCCTGATCGTGTTTTCCTGCTAAATAAACTACATTGGCTTTCTATTACTTCTAGAGTCAAATTCTTTCATTACCCTTCATTATCTGTTCAAACATATCTCTTTAGACCTATTTATTCATATACTCTATGTTAAAGCTAAACTTTCTTTCCTGCTGTTTCTTCAAATAGTTCCATGCTTTGCATAAGCTTTCTCCCATGGCTGGAACATGCTTTCTTTGCCCCAACATCTGTTAAGATATCTAAATTCCTTCAAATTTCATTTTAGATGTGATTTCTTACATGAAATCTGTCCTGGTCACCAAGGCTTCCTCCTCTCTATTACTATGTACTTTGCATGTATTTTGAATATGATTATAGACATTACATATCATCTTCTGTAATAGAATGAAAGCTACCGGGAAGATAGAACTATTTGTTTTTTGTCCTTATAACCCCAGAACTTAACACAGTGTCTAAAGCTGAATGCTTTTTGATTAACTGAACTCAATGACGCCTAAAAATCTTAAAGGTTTTAGACCAAGGTAATTGGGAGAAGTTTCCTCCACTCTAAAATATGAGAGTTAGACTAGATCAGTCATTTTATATATGTATATTTGTGTATATGAGTATATATATCTATATTTATATGCATATAGATGTATTTCATATGAAAACCCTTTTTTTAATTTTAAAAATTTTCATACATTTCTCATTATTATAGTAGTATCATTTGTGTCCAACTGAAACTAGAGTACTTTAAGTATTGTTTTTAAATGAATTTTCATTTAATTAATCATAATATCTATAAACAATTCCAATAAATTTATGATGGAAAATGTCATCCACATCCAGAGAGAACATTATGGAGATTGAATGTGGATCAAAGCACCATATTTTTACTTTCTTCTCTTTATTTGCTTGTTTTTCCTTTCTCATTTTTTTTTCACTTTTGATCTGATTTTTCTTGCACAATATGATGAATATAGAAATATATTTTAAAGAATAGCACATTTAACTTATATTGGATTGCTTGTGGCCTTGAGGATGGGGGAAAGGGGGAGAAAGCGAGAAAAATTTGAAACACAAGGTTTTGCAAAGCTGAATGATGAAAACTATCTTTGTAAGTATTTGGAAAAATAAAATACTATTAAATACTACTAATAAAATACCATTAAGATATCTGTAAACTAGGAAATAGTGATCCATAAGTATGCAGATATATCTATTCAGGCTATAGTCTCCGAACAATTAAAAAAATGAATATCACCCAGAGGGTAATTAGGTGTGAGCAGGCTACAACATGTAACCAATGAGCAGCTCTGAAGAACAGGGGTAAAAGAAGTCATCGAGAAAATGTATGATAGGAAAAAAATTGGTCTGATTACATGCTAAGGACAGAGGAAAGGATGATGGAGAAAGTCTGAGTGCTCCACTGATACCTGGCAGTGTCAAGTGGAATCAAGGAAGGCTTCTAGCATTCTGGGCATACTCTCAACATACTGGAAGCACCCTCCCCTTTCTGCACCACCCATTCACTATGAGCTTATAACATAGGAAGACAAACTGAGTTGTACAGCAGGAGCAGACATTGATGAGCTGCAAATTGTGTCCTATGAAGGAATTCCCAAATCTATGACATCAAAGATTTATACTAGCATTTCAGTAAATATATATATATATGTATGTATGTATGTATGTATATATATGTATGTATCTTTGATTCATTTCCAAATAAGTCTCCCCAATTTAAACTCTCCTTTACAACAAAGGGGCAGAACAGCCGGGTTGAGAGAATGTTAGAGTCAACATCAGGAAGATGAGAGTTTAAATCCTGTTTCATATATTTGTTAACTACTGGACTCTGAGGAAATTATTTAATCTCTCCTGGTTTTAGTTCATCTTAAACTGAGGAATATTGGGCTAAATGGCATCTAAGGTCCCTCTGGCTCAATATCTGTGATTCTCTGGGGAGAAAAGAATCCAATTTTTTAATTTTAATTAAGTAACTACATATGGGCTAAAAAAAACCATACTGTATAAAGTACATAGTAATTGTTTAGTTGTATCTGACTCTTTGTGACCTCCTGCACCATACTGTTAATAGGGTTTTCTTAGCAAAGATACTGGAGTGGTTTCCCATTTCCTTCTCCAGAGGGTTAAGACAAACACAGATAAAATGATTAGTGCAGGGTCACACAGCTAGTGAGTCCACATTTGAACTCAGTTCTTCTTGACTCCAGGCCTAGTACTTTATCCCCTGAGGCACCTCTTGCGTCAAGTGACTTGCCTATCCTCACATTGTTAATAAATGCCTGAGGCCATATTTGAATTTAGGTCTTCCTGCCTTTTTGCCAATCACTCTATCCTCTGTGACTATAACGTACATCAAAAAATCTTAAAAAAAAAACAACAACAACAAAAAACATTTTATGTATTATTTCCCTTTATACAAGATGACTTTTTAGAGGACAGAAACTATATACTCTTTGTCTTTAAATCTTTAGTTCATAGCCTATAGTAGGTACTTACCAGTTTGTTTTGTTTTTTAAATGAATCCTTTAAAATTCCTTGGAATAATGAGACAATTCTTTAGAATAAAAATGTCATAGACTGATAAGTTACTTGAACTTTTGAACTCAAGATATCACTAAATGATCCGTCCTTAATAGTCTGAGAAAGTTATTTGAACCTCTGGAGATATTCTTGGGGGTTTGAATTTCTCACCCTTTGGAATTTTTTTCTTGCACCTGGAGTCTGTAACATTTGCTAAGCATTTTCTGGTGGTAATTACTTGAGGGACCCAAACCAAAAATTCTTGGCAACCCTTTGAGAAAGCTGGATCCTGAAAGGTCCCTTCCCAATTTTCTGACAAAATGGGGTCATTTAAGTTTGGATAAGCTTCTGAACTTTTGGTTGGTTGTTCCAACTGCATCAAAAGCCTGGGCCTCCTGAGAACTTCCCATCACTCATCAATCCTTTTAAAATGTGTCTTCCTTCCTGGAAAACTGAGTCTGCCACAAAACAACTGGAAATTGCTCAACTCATTATAGTTAAGTCAAATCATGAAATTATCTAAATTGTCCAGGGATCTATCTCCTGCTTTCCTTTTTTATTAATGATAATTATAATCTACATTTATAAAGTATTTTAAAGACTACAAATACTCTACATGCATTATTTCACTTTGTCCTCAAAAACAATCCTGAGTTAAGTAGCTTTAATATTAGGATATCTATTTCATAAATGACAAACTTAAGAATGAGTCATTATTTGCTGACAAGTGGCCAAATTGTGATTTAAGCCCGAATTTCTAACTTTAAGTCTAGTATTGCTTATTGTTGTTTCATGCTGTTTGACCATAGT
Source organism: Antechinus flavipes (assembly GCF_016432865.1). Lineage (NCBI taxonomy): Eukaryota > Metazoa > Chordata > Mammalia > Dasyuromorphia > Dasyuridae > Antechinus > Antechinus flavipes. Next base: position 477,432,932 of record NC_067399.1, on the reverse strand, counting down.
TGTTTGACCAAAATTGCAATTATCTCTCAGTTTATTGAACACCAACTAAGTAGGTTCATTTGTTTCAGCATGTTGTGCACCTAATCTGATCGACTGACCAAACACTCTATTTTTTAACCAGAAATAAATTGTTTTGAGGATTTGTGCTTTGTAGTGTAGTTTAAAATCTGATATTGCTAGGCTCCCATTGGTCCCACCTTTTTGCATTATATCCCTTGATATTCTTGACCTTTTGTATTTTCATATGAATTTCATTATTATTTTCTAGTTCTATGAGAGATCTTTTGGTAGCTTGATTAGTGTAGCTTTGAATAAGAAAAATTGATTTAGATAGTATTGCTGTTTTTATTATAATGCGTCAGCCTGCCCATAAGCAATTATTATTTTTCCAGTTATTTAGGTCTGTCTTTATTTCTGCAAACTTTGGTTTATAATTGTATTTATGTATCTAGGTAGGTAGACTTCTAGGTATTTTATATATTATTTAGTTTTTTAAATGGAACATTTTTGTCTCTTATTTCTAAGTTTTATGGTATTATACAGAAATGCTATAACATAAAGTTACAAAACAGTGCATTCCCAGCTATTTCATTACTAAGTCTATGCCTAAAGAAATCAGAAAAATAAGAAAAGGATCTTATATGTACAAAAATATTTACAACAACTCATTTTAGGCATTAAAGCAAAACTAATTAGATGTCCAACAATTGGAGAATAACTAGATAGATTACAGTATATGAAGGTAGTAAATGAATATGAATGAGGTCAGGAAGACTCATCTTCCTGAGTTCAAATTTGGTCTCAAGTACTTTTTATGTGACCCTGGGCAATTCACTTAATGGTGTTTGTCTCAGAGTCTTCATCTATAAAATAAGCTGGAGCAGGTAATGGCAAACCACTCCAATATCTTTGCCAAGAAAACCCAAATGGTGTCATGAAGAGATGCACATGACTGAAACAACCAAATAACAAAAACATAAATGTAAAGGAATATCATTCTTCTTTTTTTAAATGAAAGAAAAGATGATTTCAAAGACAAATGAAAAGACTTGTTTGGACTTGTGCAAAGTAAAATAAGCAGAACTAGAAGAAAAATTTATATTTCAACATCAAATTTTAAAAAACAAACAATTTTAAAAGGCCTGAATATTGTGGTTGACTAAATGATCAGACATAATTCCAGAGGACTGATAAAAAAGAAAGCACTAAGGACTACATATGCTTGATATCAGAGGACCATCCTAGCTAAATTCAAGAAGAGGCTCATTACCAGATTGGCTCAGGTGATGGACAGGATGGACACAACCATTCTCAAAGATCCCATACCAGAGATCAGCAAATTATGACCCAATAAGCAAATCTGACTCTATTGCCTGTTTTTGTAGGTCCTATAGTTCTTACATTTTAAAATGGTTTTTACTCTTTAAAATATTTTTTGACCAAAAAAAAATGGTTTTTACAGTTTAAGATAATTGCATTTAAGCCAATGTACCTTTAACATAAAAATCATGCAAAAATAGGTAGCTGGACCAAATGTGACCCCAGAATGTAGTTAGTAGATCTCTATTCTACCAAGTTTCTAGCATACATTAAGACATTTGTGTTGACTGAGTGAGTGATGGCAAATCATGGAAGGGTTGTGATCAACACCAGTCAAAGGAAGTACCAATACCAATAAAAACACTGAAGTTGTGAAGTCTCTAAATACCTGGATATTGAGAACATTGTCCTGAAGGAAGGGTCAGAGTAAAAATAAAACTCTGCAAAAGTTTCTTTATAACCATACTAATGCAGAAGAAAATTTCCCCCTGTATGATCAGAAAACAACTTTTAGTACCATCTTGGCATTTGGGGAAGAGGAAAATGTCACTGTGTTTATATATGCCATTCTAGTATAAGTAAAAATCTTGACACTCATCATTGGGCAGGCTCCTGAAAATGTACAGCAGGATACATATGTTTGTCATCTCTATATCAGGACCCTTGTCATGTGAAGTTAGAAATTGAAATAGAACAAAAAATTCAGCATATGGATCCCTAATGTAATCTAAATGCCCCTATTAGCAGTATAATTATATAATTACTTTGTGTTAATGTTTTGTGATAAAAACAGTGAATGTGCTTTGAAAGTTATATTCTCTAGAATTCTTGCAATAGCAAACCAGCCAACAGAGGCTCATGACAATTTACTGACCATGCTATTATCTCATTGGATCTATTTTGCACATGGTAGCTATGTCTCTAGAAGACTACGGCCTAAATCAGAGATTCTTAATATCCTGTGATAGTCCATGACAGCCAATGGTGACTTTTGTGTGACCTTCTTAATTTAGAGGACACAAAGAAATAAGTGAGAAGTTGTAGAGATGGCAACAGGACAGGCTGTCCTTAGAGGCTTCTCTGCTAGGAGGGAGATGGGGGAATTACTGGCTCTTCTTTAAGGGGATTCTCATAGTATCCTTTCATCATTTTCAGTTCTTGTAGGTGATGGAAGCAAAACCCAGATTGTGTCTGATGGTCTTTTGAATATGTAATAAAGAAAGGCATTAATCTGATGGGAGAATCATGAATTTCTCAAGAAAAATCTCAAAACTAACTTACTTTTTAATCCATTTTAATTCATGAAAGTCTATGTATAAGCCCTTTCTATAGACTGATAGCATTTTTGATAGCTTGGGTAAGGAGCCTTGAAATGAAAATACACTTGATAAGGTATCTGAACTCACCAAGTTTTGAAAGCTTGTCAAAACAGATGTAGCCCCCCCAGAGGAATTTCACGGGCTTAGTTAACTTCTGACTAGCAAGAATTAAGAGATGAACATGTGTTGTACTAGTCCAAGCACCTGGGTGAATACTAGGGAGAGACATTCTTAAGATCCCATTTTATATAATATGGGCTTGATTTCAAAGGTATCTAAATACAAAACTTTTTTAGATTCTTAAGAAGAGATATGTATCTGATTTACATTTGAATAATGGTGGTGAGCAAGCAGTTAGTCTGACAGCATTTGTGATTGAAAGTAATTTGCAGTCCTCTGGGTGGTATTTATAATAAATTTAGTAATGATAATCTCTCACATTTGTATAGCATTTTGCAGTTTACAATAACCTTCCTAGTGGTCAAGCATGGCCTACTAGACTAGGGACTCAGGGCAGTGATTATTAGCCATCCCAACATCCTTGCCATGTTCTTTCATTTTATGGGTTTTGTGTAACTCTCAATAAATTGTATATTACACTAAATTGTAAATTGTAGAAAAAGTAAATTAATCAGGGACAAACAGTTGCTGAATGGTAAAGTGGAATCTCAAACTCAGGTCCTCTGATTCCAAGCATGGGCATTTTATTTACAATATACTACTGCCATTTATTTAAAGTCTATCTGGAGTTATGTAACTGCTCTGAGGAAATTCAGATGATTGATTCTGAAAATCCGGGGTGTCTTCCTGCTGAAGAAGAGGAGGACATCATTGTGCAGGGAACATGCCAGCAAGTGTTTCTGTCACCATCTTCATTTTGAAGATGCTAATTGCTAAACAAGGAGGAAAAAAAGGACAGAAGAACAGACATGTCTGTGTACAGTTCACAGCCATTAGGTTGGATCGATTACCCAATCTTCTCAATAAAGAAATTAATAGACTTTCAGTGATATTATGGGATAATTAGTAACAATGAAAGGACATCTGAGATTATTTCATTAAAATGCTCAGTTTTAGAGATAAAGAAACTGAGGTCAAGAGAAGGGCAAGAAGAGTGCCCAAAGTCACACGGACCATCAGTTGCAGAGCCATGTCTGGGATCATGAATCTAATGCCTCTTCCACGGCACCACAGTCAAGTCCTTTGCTTTGTTTGCATGACAATTATCAAGCCTACATCATTACCACTGAGCCTGAGAAACCATCGCTTGCGGACATCGGACAGGAGGACATCTGAAGCACAGTATATCTCTTCTTTAAGTTTCAAGCCAGCCGATTTATGTTGTCTTCTGATCTTTTGCATCATTCCCATGCTAATTCCCCAAAGCGAAATTTGTCAGGAGACCTTATGTTGTTTTTGTCCCTTGTCAGCTAATGAAATTCACTTCTCTCTGCATTGATCCTCCCTGCATTGACTGACACTCTCTGATCTATTGCTGAAAGAAGAGGTGGAAGAATGCAGTGGAATGGGTGCCAAGTCTCTACCTCTGTGACCTTGGACATGTTTCCCTCTGGGCAACAGAAGTATCTTCATCTGTAAAATGCAGGAGATTTTGACCAGAGGAACTCAAAAGTCTCAGTTCCAAATCTATTCTCCTGTGGTTCTAAATACAGCAGTATCACTGAATGGACTATTAGATCCCAGACCCCCCAAAGACGTGTCAGGGCTGCAAAAAATAGATAAGCCTTTTTTAGGGAAGAATCAGGCCAATTCTTAAAGACTTTTGGGGGAGCTTTGAGAACATTTAGCGCACATCTTCAAACTGTATTTCCCTGGCTGTAGCAATTTTCCCTTTTATTCTCCCTTTGAGAAACAAGATATATGCATCATTAAGGGAAAATATTGTACTGTCCCATTGTCAAACAAAAATTATAAGGCACATATGTCATCCCGGATGTAAAAATCTTCTGGGGAGACCTCACACAGAAAGTTTCCTGTTGTGGAAGAATTTCTGATCAAGTTTTAGATATGGGAAGCAAGTGGATTATTATTGCCAGAAATAAGACTACGTCTGCCTCTTGAAGCAAAGATGTTGCTGGCTTGACAGTCCTGTCTTGCTAGAAGTATATTTTTTAACTTAGGTCAAAAACAGGAATGGAGAAAAACAAGAATAGGAAGGACCAAAGAAACCCAGAACAGTGGTCACTCAGGTGCCCATCTTGGCAAAGGATTTGTTGTTCCCATGGGTACCGCAGCAGGCATGCTGGTTCTTAGGAACTGGGCTAGCAGATGATAACAGCTCCAGAGACACTTGGATCAGGGGGTATGTAAGCTTGCAATCCTGAAGAAACAGGGCTACAATTTACAAGAATCTGGGCTAGTGAAAGAGCTTTCTGTTCCCCAGACAGGTTGGTGCCATCATGCTCTGCCACTGTGAAGAGCATTAAATAGAGCTTAGCATTTGTCTAAACTATGCCATATATGCTATACTTGAAGATATGGATTGCTTTCTCTGATGAGGAGTTTCACTGAAGTCCCTCCCTGGGGAATGGGAAACAGGAGTTATAGTCAACCATGGTTAATTTGCGCTTTGTGCTTTGTTTATCTAAACCATATGTCTAGATTGTTGTAATTCTGTGTCATTGGCTGTATAATACTCTCTGTGCTAAGAAATCTGTAAATAGCAGCAGCTCAATGCATAATCATGTTGGCATTTTGAAGTAGAGGAAAAGGGAAGCTTCATGTGACGTTGGTTGAGTCAGCCATCACTGAAGAAGTCTCAATCACAGTCCTTTGGGCCTTAATTTGCTCATATCTTATTCATGGAGTAAAGCATGAGGTGGTTGGGCTGTGCAAAAGCGGAGGATTTGGGGAAAATGCTTCCTTCAATTAGAAATCTCTAAAAGTTGTGTTTATGAGTACCCCCAAAATTAAATCAGATATTCCCTCTTGAGTTGCACTTAGTGACAAATACATTAAGGTCAAAGTATTAAAAAAACAGAACTTGAATTCTACAAGTTGATTTTCCAGGTGACAAGAATAGAACATGGTAGCATTTTTTCAATCTTGTTTTTAATTTAAAGTTTTCATGAGTTAATCAGGCCTTTATTTGCCATGAGTAAAGCACTCTGCTCAAAGATTGGGGAGTAAGGAACCCTTCCTACTTGGGAAGAGGAAGCCTTCCTCATTCAATAAACCAAGGCCTTCATCAAAAACAGCCTTTTGGGACTTCAGAAGGACATCATTTTACTCTCCATTTTCAATCAGCAGCTCTGCGACAAGTGTAAGGTCTCCCCCAAGATATACTCAACATCTGAAATTTCATTATCATACAGATTTTAATTCAGCTTTTAATACTCCACCTTTCCCCAGAACCTTCAGCTGCCTTTCTCCTCTCATTGAGGGCTGGAGGGTAGAACAGCAAATTTCTCCCAAAGCTTTTCCTTATAGAAGATTTTGCATTTCTCTGCCCCTCTATTCTAGATTTCCTGGCGGGGGGAAATCACTCTCCCTATGAGTAGATCTGCCGACAGGGATACTCCTAAGTGTTCTCAGAGCAAAAGACTCATACATAGTCATAACATTGTGAAAACTGACCCTTCCTTAAACCAATGGTAACACTCTTGCTAGAGTAGTAGGACAGATGTGATTAAGCTCTGTGGGGATATCTGACCAGTCAGTGAAAGAGCTGCCTTTTGTAAAAGTCATATAAAGGCCCAGAATCTTTCTTTTTATTGAGTGAATTTGTGAGTAGGATGGAAGTTTCTTCAGTGTCTTGGTGAGTGGAGAAAAGTTTGTGTGCAACTGCAACTGTTCCTTTAGGGGTCAACACAACTGCTTTCATCCCTCATTTCCTCTGAAATATTTCATTTTCTTAGACAACTGTTCCAGATAAGAAATCTAAACAGTTCTCTCAGTCATCCAATTGACAGAAGAATCCAGAGGCTTTGCAGCTGCCCTTAGTCTAGTTGGAATGAAAATGCTAAATCCAGAAATGGGACCAGACTGGGGGGAGGGGGAATCTGGGACTGACTTGAAAGCTTTATCGCCAGGCCCAGAGTCATTGTAGCCCAGCTGCCAGATTCCCCCTTCTGTGATCATGCCCTCTGCATTCTTTCCAATCCATTACTGAAATAGGAACTATAAGGGAGACTGGAGGAAACCAGCAGTGGGTGATGCTTCTGTTATGAGAGGGAGACCAATATTTGCTTTCCAAACCACCCAAGATTCAGGGAAAAGGGAAATGGGAGGGATAAGGTAGATGTATTCTGCTCACTAACAGGTATTCAAGTTTCTGGGACAAGCTTTTGGGCATAGAAAATGCCTGTTAAGTAAGCCTAAAATTATAGCATGATCACCTCTTCCAAATTTCTAGTCCAAGTCTCAGAGTTCCTGGCCCTCTCAGAATTGGCTATTTTCACTTTCCTTTCTATATAAAGTCATCCTACAGAACAACAAAGAGAGAGACAGAGGAAGAGACAGAGGAAGAAGAAAAAAACAATCAGCAAACTGATCAATAGATTTTTACAAAACTGAAAATATATTCAATGTGTCACATATGTAGACCTCTCACCTCTGCAAAGAAGTTGAAAGCTATGAGGAAATATCTTCTCATAATTTTTCTTTGGATAATATTTGTTCTTTTAAATTTTATACTATTAATTTTTGAAAATTATTTTTGCTTGTTTATATTAGTTATGTTATTGTATATTGTATATAGTCATTGTACATATTGTTTTCTTGGCTTTATTTCATTTTGTATAAGTTCATGAAAATAATTCTAAATTTCTTCATACATTCCATATTTCATCATGTTAATTTTTGTAACACAATAATATTCCATTTCATTCACATGTCAAAATTTGTTTAGCCATTTCCCAATTGATAGATATCTATTGTTTCTAATGGTTTGTTATCATAAAAATGGGGCTATAATTTATTCATGTATATGGAAATTTTCTTCTAACAATGACCTCTTGGTATATATACCTAGTAGTGAAATTTCTAGCTCAAAAGTTTCAATTTGCTTTTCAAAAACATTTCAATTTGCTTTCCAAAATGGTAGGACCAACTAACAGTTTCACCAACAATGTATTAGTATGACTACTTTTCCACAATCTCTCTAATCATCCATTGATTTTTTTCTGTTGTTGGTTCAAGAGAGTTTTAGAATTGAAAGTTCCCTTTCCATACCTCCTTTTTGTAAGATATTTAAATGAAACAAATAAAAGCCAAAAGAAAAAAAAAATCAAACCCATCCCCTTCCTTTAGGAGATTTCAAACAATGATATCTATGTCTGTTATTGAAAATTCTGCCAATATCTAGCAGGAATTAATGCTAAAACAGGTCACAAATATTAGTGAATACCTTGTTTCATGGAGAGGTAACTACTGGTTTTAGAATCTTTTCTGTGAACAAATTAATGCAATTTATCAGAGGCCTCAGAGAAAAGGACATGATTTTACATCACTCTTGTGGAAAGAAATTCAACTGGTTTCCCATCATCAAGAACTCTGATGTCACAGAATACTTGACTTACCCAACTTGAGTTGGGTGAATAGCTAGACTGACCAAATGGAATCTATAGACATGTTTACATAGATTGTCAAAGAAATTCATCTGATAGACAAATAGACAATTCAGTGAATCTATATAGAAATATCTTTTAGTCCTAAAAGCCTACTGGCAGTAGAAATGAAAAAGGGAAAGTGAGCATTAGAGTTTCATAAGTCTTGACTAGAAAAAAACTGGTATCAGCTATTAAAAGAACCCTATATGTAGTGAAGCATGAAACAGACCTCCTAATGATGTACTCAAGTCATTTGGGGGAGAATTTGTCTTTTCTTGCAAAATGAGTTCTACATATATTAAGATACTCTCTGAAAATCATTTCCCTTCCTCAACCCCCAAAAAGTTTTGAAAAGCTAAAGCATAGGAAAACACAGACATTGGAGGCAAGTTGCCTCCTAAGCATCTGCAGATCAAATTCACTGCTTAGCTCTGTTGTAGTCCACAATTTCAGTTTCCCAGGGGCACATAGTCATGTTTCCAACAGGGACTTGTCATGACTCAGAGCTACTTGGGGGAGCAAGCAAGTGTGAACCAATGCCTGTGGCTAGGCAGAACAGAGAGCAAACAGCTTTTGAGTGCCACTATGCCCATAATACCTTTGCTGGTAAACATGACTGCCCTCACCACCACCCATTCTATAATTTTTCTTTGCGATTCAGCTGAATGCTGTGTACCCTGACTCCGATGTTAAAAGATTTGTGGCAATTGCATGATGTATGAGGTGCCATTTGTAAAAATATTATTTAGTGTAAAACATGATGTTTTTTTTCTGTTGATTTACAAGTTGGATTTATAAATCTGTACTTCTCACTGTTTGAGTTATATATCTTGCCTCTGATTTATAAAACTTACCAGTAAATCTTCCCAGCTAAGTTTTGATTCAGAAATCATTATTTTAAAAATTAGATTTAGTTAAAAAAAAATTCAACTGCTTTATAAGGTAGGCAATGGATTTACTTACCCCCCCAATTGGCATTTACAAATCCTACAAGAGATTCACAAATCGTGTTGAGAAATTCCTAAATAAAATGCTTTGATTTAAGGAACCTTCCTTTACACTTTGGATACAGCTGACTGATTTACACAACTGGAGCAATACAATAATCATCTACTTTATAAAATCCTACTTTTGCTCTAACTCCAGACCCTGATTTATAAACCCTGATTAAGTTTCCTGTAATGTGACCCGATAACCAAGATGCTAGTTCCCCAGCCCCCATCTTACTCAAGAGGAAATACTTTGGGAAAATTTTCTTAGGAATCATAATGATGATAGGAACCCCCAAACTCTAGAAATTCGGAGCAAGCCTTGTCTTTCTCACAAGTGACTCTTTGTGATCTCTTTTACACAAATAAAAGCCTTCTTCCTAGTCTAATGCACCCTTAGTTTAAAAGAAAGACCTATGATGAGATGCAGTATTGAGCTAAATAAAGACCTATGATGAGATGCAGTACTGAATACCTTCATCTGAAAAGTTATTTAATAAACATACATGGTCAAAATAAAGGAAAGATTGGAAGAGTTTTTAAAAAAAGTTTAAAAAAGATTGAGTGAAAAGGAAGAGAGTGAAAGTCACACCAAATTGATTAATCAATAAATTAATTATTATTAATCAATAAATTGATAAATTAATCAAAAAAGTAAGTACCTACTATGTGTCAGGTACCTATGCTAAAATCTGGGGATAAGGACCTTGTCCCCAATCTAATAAAGGAACTGACATACACATAACTATATATGAATTATGTGAAAATGACAAATCCTACGTACAGACTATACTGTATATTAAGACAGTTATTGACAGATAGATAGAAAACTAAAAGAATTGCTTTCCTTTGTAACCTACTTAATTTTATGCACTTAAAAAATCTAAGAAGGAGCCCGTAGACTTTCCCAGACAGCCAAAGAACTTCATGACTCTCTCCACAATGTGTTAAGATATGCACAGTGTTTTGCACAAAACAACCCTATAAGATAGGGAGCTCAAGCATCATTAACTCATTTTTCAAATTTGAAACTAAAGCTCAGGGAGTGGAAATTAACCGATGATATACCTAGTCAAGTTCAGAGTTAAGATTGCAACACAGGATTCTCCTAGCTCCAAGGTCAGTGTTTTGCCCCTATACCACAAGAGCCATATACATCTAGCTCATAGTTTTGCAACATTACCAAGGTGGGGATGTGTTTTCTTTAATTACTAGTGGAATCACTCTGAACAATCTAGTGAGCTTCAACATGTTGGGACAACTTATCAGAAACCTCAGGCCAGAGATTTCATTCATTTATCCATCTGTGTTCACATCACTCTTAAGCAGGTGTTAGATATCATTCAGTTGTCCAGAGTCAAACAATAGCTGGAAAATGAGAAACCCTTCTGTCAACCCTTCTTTTCCATATAGTCTTCCATAAATTCCCTGTCTCCTACAACAGGTGGTCTCCTAGAGCCAGGCATCTCAAACACATTGAAGTCCTTATAGGGATGGAAGAAACAGAAAAAAAAAATTAAAGTAGAAATAAAATAATGGGATATTTACTGTTCTAAGTCTGGGCTTGAACATGACATCTACAACATTCCCCACAATCTTTAAATATTTACAGGCTTTGTGTAAGGCATTGGTAACCACAAGAACATGTTCCCTAAAGACTGGGAAGATACGGAAGAGGTCCATGCCCTGGGAGTGTGAGCATAGGGATCCCTAGAAATTTTTCTAGCACTTATTTGTTTCCTTCCAATATTCCTGAAGAAAAGCAAAAAAAAGAAATATAAAAAGAAAAGAAAACTTAAACCCACTAACATAAGAAAATATGCTCACTTTGCAGGCAAAACAATACTGATCTTAAAAATGGTACGTGTAGAAACAATCTAAGGATCATAGGTCTCCCAGAAAAATGCAACAGGACAAAAATCCTTAATACTAGAATGCAGGAAAATAATAGAAAAGAACTGCCTAGAACTTCTGAAAATAGAAAATTAAAAGCAAGTTAAAAAAAATTCCTAGGTCACCTTGAGAAGAAAGATAAAAAGGAGGGTGCTACAATTACTGACATACTGATTACATTTAACCATTCAATGCAAAAACAAGTCCTGCAACAGATCAAGAAAATGACCTTTAAATTTGAAGGGAAAGAAGTTTAAATAATATAAGACTATTCTTCACTCATCAGAAAGCATAGGAGGATGTGCCAAAATGTTTGTAGCAGCCCTGTTTGTAGTGGCTAGAAACTGGAAAATGAATGGATGCCCATCAATTGGAGAATGGCTGGGTAAATTGTGGTATATGAATGTTATGGAATATTATTGTTCTGTAAGAAATGACCAGCAGGATGAATACAGAGAGGACTGGTGAGACTTACATGAACTAATGCTAAGTGAAATGAGCAGAACCAGGAGATCATTATACACTTCGACAATGATATTGTATGAGGACATATTTTGATGGAAGTGGACTTCTTTGACAAAGAGACCTGAGTTTCAATTGATAAATGATGGACAAAAGCAGCTACACCCAAAGAAAGAACACTGGGAAACGAATGTGAACTATTTGCATTTTTGTTTTTCTTCCCGGGTTATTTATACCTTCTGAATCCAATTCTCCCTGTGCAACAGGAGAACTGTTCGGTTCTGCAAACATATATTGTATCTAGGATATACTGCAACATATCCAACATATAAAGGACTGCTTGCCATCTAGGGGAGGGGGTGGAGGGAGGGAGGGAAAAAAAAATCGGAACAGAAACGAGTGTCAATATAAAGTAATTATTAAATAAAAAATTAAAAAAAAAAAAAGAAAGCATAGGAGGGAATAGAATATTCAGTTTTAAGGAGGAATAGAGCTTAAAGTTCAGGCCAGGATGACCTATTCTAAAAATCTAACATTAAATACAAATCTAAAAGAAGAAATTTCAATAAGTAAGTGTTGTATGAAAAGAAAGAAGGTAAGCCCTCACTTTTTTGAGGATGTAAGAGGTCCTATTGTCTTTACAACACATGAAGTTAAGGTAATGCCACCTATTCTATGGCATCTAATTATATTTTATTTTATGGCCTGGTGTTTTTGATATAGGCCTTCCTTTTAAAATATATAGAGAACTGAGTGAAACATAAGAATACAAGTCTTTTCTCAATTAATAAAGGGTCAAAGATATGAATAGACAATTTTTCAGATAAAAAAATTAAAGTCATTTATAGTTCATATATGAAAATGCTCTTAATCAGTATTTATTGGAGAAATGCATATTAAAACTACTCTGAAGTACTACCTCACACCAATCAGATTCACTAAGATGACAAAAAAGATAATGATAAATGTTGGAAGAAATGTGGGAAAACTGGGACTCCACTGCGTTGTTGGTGAAATTGTGAACTGATCCAGCCATTCTGTAAAGCAATTTGGAACTATTCCCAAAAGGCTATCAAACTGTGTATATTCTTTGATCGAGTAATAGCATCCCAAAGAGATCATAAAAAAGGAGAAAGGACTCATATATGCAAAAATGTTTGTAACAACTCTTTTTGTGGTGGCAAAGACTTGAAATTGAGTGGATACCCATCAGCTGGGGAATGGTTGCATAAGCTGTGGTATTTGATATCATGGAATGCTATTGTTCTATAAGAAATGATGAGGAGACTGATTTCAGAAAAGCCTGGAAAGTGTTACATGAACTGATACTGAGTGAAGTGAGCAGAACTAAGAGAACATTGTAACAGTAATAGCAAGATTGTTTGATGATCAACTATTTCAGACTTTTTTCATTGCATAAAGAATACCAAAAATAGAGAGATACCAGATAATTATAGGGATCTTGAATCAGAGAATGAAGATTTGTAATAGATAAAAAGAGATGATCAATAATGAAAAGGGTAAGAGAAATCATTTTTTAAAAGGGGCACAAACAAAAAAAGAAATTTTAAAAATTAATGGAATAAGATTAGTTGAAGGGGAAGAGAGGAAGGATGAATGTATTTGGTGAATTGAGAGCAAGGGGAAAGGTGTGGAAAGAATTATTATACTAGATTAAAAACAGAATAAAAAAGAAGTAATATTCAAAATCCTAAAGGGAAACGGATAACAAATGTGAGAAGGTGATCAAGTAAAGGGAGAAAAGGCAATGGAAATAGAACAACCTTGGGGGGAAAAAAGATTAATATAAAGTAAATGAAGGAAAATAATACTATATTTGTTGCAGAAGAGGGAAAACTCATAACTTGAAAAAATCTAATATTACAAACAAATGAATAAAAATATAAATCTAATTCATAACTTTAAATACAAATAGATTAAACAACCAATAAAACAAAAAAGAGTAACATACTTGATAAGAAAAGAAACCCCTATAATCTATTGTTTATAAGAAACACAATTAAAAAACAAAGATACACATAAAATAAAACTGAAGGAAGAAGAAAAAAAATCAACTCAATTTAAAAAAGTATTAGTTGCAACCATACTTGTTGGTAAAACAAAAACATTCAAAAAATAAAAAGATATAAACTAGGTAACTATGTTTTGCTGAAAAGAACCATGGATAACAAACCAATAACAGTAATAAACATACACTCCAAATGTCTTGAAATCCAAATTTATAAAGAAAACATAATTTGAGCTACAAGAAAACATAGACAGTAAAACAATAGACTTAAATACCCCCTTCTTGGTTTTATATAATTGTAAGAGAAAGATAAATAAAAGAGAAAATATGGAACCAAATAAACTACTGAAGAATTTGACTTAAAAGACTTATGATATCTTTTAAATGGCATTGCAAAAGAATATGCATGTTTCCCAGCACCACATAAAACTTTTACAAAAATAGGCTATGTATCAGGGAACAATGGCATTGATAACAAATATAAAAAGGCAAGATTATTAGGCACATCTTTATAGATCATAACACAATAAAAATAGTAACTAGTTTATGGACCACACAAAAAATTCAGCCCCTAATGAAAACATGACAATAAAAATCTAAATAATGAAAGAACCAAAAAATAAATCATAGAAACAAGTAACTATAGGAGAGAAAATTTTAATGATAAAATAACATGCAAAAATGCCTAGTATCCCTCTAAAATAGTACTTAGGGGAAAGGTTATATTCTTACAATCATATCCTAACAAAATGGGGGAGAAGCTGATATGCATTAAAAATTCTAAAAATGAACAAACAAACAAGTTTGAAACAAGAATAAAAGATATTAAAAATTAGAAGGGAAATGAACATTGAAATGATAAATAACAGTAAAAGTTGGATTTTACAAAAGACCAATAAAATTGACAAATCCTTAGCTCATCTGATTAAAAAGAAGAGAGAATACCAACTCAATAAAATAGTAAATGAACAGAATGAAATCTTCACAAACCCAGAACAAATAAAAAAATAATCAGAACGTATTCTTCATATTTATGTTAGCAAAAGTGAGAATATAAAAGAAATAGAGGAATACATTCAAAAACATAAGATATCCAAACTATCAGAAGGACAAGTAGAGATCTTAAATAGCCTGAGCTCAGAAAAGTAAATAGAAATGAGTGTAAAAGAACTACCCCCTAAAAAAATCATGATTCTGATGGATTCATCATTTTAAAAGACAGTTTATATCTATATTTCTAGAAAGAAAACACCTTATCAGAATCTTTTTTATAAGACAAATATAATCCTATCTACTATCTAAACCAGGGAAAGATAAATAAAAAAAGAAAAATTTTTTGTCAATATTATTAATGAACTTTGATTCAAAATTTTAAACAAAATCCAATCAGACTAGTTATTTACCCAATAAATCATTTATTACAATCAAAGGGAAAGCAATTAGGAAATCACTAGGGAAACAATCAATATAATTAATCATATTAAAAATGTAAATGTCCCAAACCATATGATTATCTCAATAGATGCAGAAAAAAAATTTGTCTTTTATGCTAATACCTTTATGTAGTATAGGCATAGAGAGAGACCTTTTTAAAAAAAAAAATCAGAAAGAGTATCTATCTAAAAACAAAAGCAAGCATCATATGAAATGGGGATATGCTAGAAACTTTTCCACTAAATATGAATGAAATAGGGATGACCCCTCTCCCTAATATTATTTGATAATAGTTCTAGAAATGCTAGCAAAGGAATAAGGCAAAAAAAAAAAAAAAAAAAAAAAAAAGGAAACTAAAGACATAAAGACAGGGAAAGAAAAAATTAAGTAATGGCTTATTCAAAAAATCCTTGGGGATCAGTAAAGATATTAATTAAAAAATTAAATCTTCATAAAAGTTACAGACAATAAAATAAATCCTCAAAAATTATTAGCATTTCTATGGAATAGTAATAAATAAAAATAACAGCAATAGAAAGAGAAATCCCATTCTAAATAACTACAAAATCCAAAAACTATCTGGAAATGAATCTACCAAACTATACAAAAGATTCAATTGAAGAGTTCTTGTCAAAAAAAATAAAGAATAGCTTAAAGGACTGGGCGAATATTCAGTGTTCATGGCTAGATAATGCCAATATAATGAAAATCATAATACTACCAAAATTTATTTACATTTTAATACTATGCCAATTAAATTATCAATAAAATACTTTATAGAATTTGATAAAATAATAATAGCATTCATTTAGAAAATTAAACATATGTAGAATATCAAGGAAAATGGTGAAAATAAATAGGAATGAAGCAGAAATAGAACTTGGAGAACTTCAAACTCTATTATAAAGCAATAATCATTTTTTAAAAATTAATACTGGTTAAAAACAAATAAATCAATAGAATAAACTAGACAACAGAACTCACTAACCTAGTGTTTGATAAAGAAGAAAGCATAAGATGCCTAAAGAGAATAAAACTTCTTATTTGATTAAAATAAAGTTGATAAGAAAATTGTACAGTAGTTAAACAGAAATTAGACATAGAAAATAGCTTATACCACATTACACAATATATTCTAAATGGATACATGACCTTAATATAAAAGATTCTAATATAAAAATTAGGGGAAAAAAACCCAGATCATATACCTCTCACAGTTATGGATAGTTCCAAACCAGAGATAGAGACAATTGAAAAAGACAAAATAAATAGCATTGATTGCATGAAACTGAAAAGCTTCTGCACTGGCAAAATTAGCACACCTACAAAAAGAAGATGAGGTATGTAGAGGGGGGACAAGAGTGGGAAGAAGAATCTTTGTATCAAATTTCTCTAAGAAGTATTTAATATCCAATATATTTAAACAATTAATAAATTAATATGACTAATATTTATTCCTAAATAAATGTGGTCAAAGGATATGAACTAACTTCTAAAAAGAAGAATGGTAATATAATTACAACCATGTGAATGAATGTTCCAAATCATTAATAATAAGGAGAAACAAATAAAAACAATTGATCTTACATTTTACAAACTGGCAAAAATGACCAAAAAAAAAAAAAAAAAGACAATAATCAGTTTTGGAGAGTGTGTGGGAAGATAAGACATACTGATATCTTACTGATGGAGCTGTAAAATAGTAAAAAAAAAAAAAAAAAAATTTGAATAGCAATTTGAAACTAAATATATAAAGTGAGCTCTCCATATCAAGAGAACTCCAGAGACTCCATTACTACATTTATACAATCAGTAAGACCCAATATAGACCAACATTTTTATAATAGAATATTTTGAATTAATAAAGAATTGGAAATAAAATAAATGTCCACCAATTGGAAAATGGCTAAATAAATTGTGGTACATGTCTGTAATGACATATTTACAATGCTATAAGAAATTAGGTGTGTGATAAATACAGAAGCATGGAAAGAACTGTATGAAGTGATGAATGGGGAAGTGAGAAGACCAAATCAAACAATAAGCACAATAATTACAACAATATAAAAGGAAGGAAAAATCAAAAGTGAATGTAACCAAATTATAAAGATCAAGTAGGAATTAATTAAAGAGATAAGAGAGGACATCTCCCCAAAATCCATCCCTTTGGAAATGTGGGAGGTCCACAGTTGTTAAACATTGCATGTATTTTGGGATTTTTTTTCATATATTAATCAACTGTGTTGATTTTTTTTCCTTTTTAAAAATAATCTTTGTTTTATAGGATGACTCTCAGGCCCCGCAAGAAGATAAAAAGATATTTTATGTAATTATGATGATATAAGAAAAAGAAGATATCAAAGACTTATTTTTCAAAAATAAAACTTCGGGGTAACTAATTGGTGCAGTGGATAGAGCACCAGCCCTGAAGTCAGGAGGACCTGAGTTCAAACATGGCCTTATAAACTTAATACTTCCTAGATATGTGACCCTTGGCAAGCCACTTAACCCCAATTGCCTCAGAAAACAAACAAACAAACAAACAAACCCTCTTTCTAACCTGAAAAAGAGAAAATTGTTGTGTCACAGTTCCTTTTTGATGTCCTGACCTAGCTTCTCCTAGCTTCTAACCCTAGTTTCTCCAATTGTATTGACATAATGGGGGAGGTACCTAAATAGGCATAACCATTGGTTCCAGGGCTGGATGAGACTATCATCTCAAAGAATCCAGCATTGAGCATTAGACAGAAAGACTCTTTTATAGGATAACAAGAACAATGACATAATGGGGGAGGTACCTGGATAGGGATAACCTAATGTGGGGAGGTACCTAAGGTTACACAATGGAAGGAGATATTGGAGAGGTGACTGATATTTTAATGACATCTAAAATGGATAAACCTTTATCCTGTCAAATATTAAGAAGGAATGATTATAACCTAAAGATATAAAACCTTTATCTCACCAAACATTAAGAGGACAATTGGAAAAGCTAGGTCAGGACATCAAAAGGGAACTGTGGCACAAGTATAGCCTCAACTTAGTCAAATATATTTTTCCAATAAATTGAGAATCATCCAATTGGAAAATTGAGTATATATACATTTTTGTAAAATATGGTGAATAAATACACAGGTTATCTGAAACTATCTGAAATGTCAGAAGAAATAAGTAAGGCTGTTGATCATCCTAAAAGCTATATAACCCATGTATTAATAATGTCTATGCTCATCAATATAGAAGTAAAACTTTCATACACTGCTTCTTTAGAACTTTTGAACTTTTTTACATATAATTCTAAAATTCTTTGATATTTGGCATCTCAAACTACCCAGTATTTTAGGACCAAAAAGATTTTAAGTTCCTTAAGGGCAGGGTCCATGATTTATAGCCCTGGGGCTTACCATAATTCCTTTCCTACTATAAGCATTTAATAAATATTTCATGACAATATCTATACAGAAAGAAATATGCAAGGAGGAGAATGAAGTGCTAGAGGCAACTATCATGAACAGTCTGAGAGCTTAATATTAAGGAGGAAAAAAGAAGAAAACTATAAATGTAGATCCAATAACTCAGTAGAAAGTAAACTCTTTGAGGGCAGGAACAGTAATCTTTAAAACTATTTGGATCTGGAGCACCTAATATGGAGAAACTATATATTCTATAATTTCCCAGTTCTACATTTTTAATAATACTTGAGAGTAGTTCATGTTCATAATGATGATTAAGAGTCATGAAGGAAAAAGTAAATTATGTTCATTATATTTCATTTCAGGGAACCCTAAACTTAAAATACCCAAGATACTTGTGGCATCTTAACAAGTTAAATTAAATTATGTAAACAATCAGAGAAAAGACCTACAAATATAAAGGGAAGGCAATTTGAGTAACAGAATTAATTCACTTTTATGAAAAATCATAGAAGGGAATAGAATAATATATTTCAAAAAACAAAGGAGCTCAGGTTGCAACCCAGAATGATATGATTTACAAATCTGATCCCATTCATCAATGAATAAAAGTTGTATCAGAAGAGAGACATTTGAAGCATTCTTAAAAAAAAAAAATCTCTGTAAATTATTCAACTCCCAAATATCCCCAATAAAAACAACACAAAAAAAGTAAATATAATAACATCAACTAGCTTGGATTCATGAGTTTGTTTAAATCAGAGGAACAGAAATGTTGAACACAAGTTAAAAAAAATTTCATTGATAAATTCAACAAGATTGATGGAATCTGATACTAGCTAAGAGAGTAGAAGAGATTAGGTACACAAAACACAGTAGTGAATGACCATAGTAATCTAGTGCTTAATAAACTCAAAGATACAAGCTTTGAGGACAAAAACTTAATTTGCAAAATGTAAACTGGAAAACAGTTTGACAGAAATGAGGTATAAACCAATATGTCATGCCATATACAATGATTATGTCAAAATTGGTATAGAATTTAGACATAAAGGGTGATACCATAAACAAATTGGGGAAGCATGGAATAGCTTGGAAAAGAGAATATCTATGGAAAAGAGAATAATCTGTGACCAAATCAAAAATAGAGAGTATTATGAGATATAAAATGGATAATTTATATTAAATTTTTAAGTTTTGCATAAACAAAACCAAAATAGCCAAGATTAGAAGATTGTAGAAGGTTGGGGGGGGGGAGGGTTACAGCAAGTTTCTCTGACAAAAGCTTCTTTTCTCAAATAAAAGAGAACTGAGTAAAATGTATAAGCATACAATTCCTGATTGATAAATCATAAATATAAAAGATACAAGCTGGTAGTTTTCAGAAGAGAAATCAAAGTTATCTATAGGCATATGAAAAAAATGTTCTAAATTACTATTGATAAAAGAAACTCAAATTCAAACAGCTCTGAGGTACTACCTCATAATAGACTAGCTAATATGACAGAAAAGGAAAATAATAAATGTTAGAAGAGATATGGGAAAACTAAGACACTAATGCATTGCTGGTAGAGTTGTGAACTGATCCAACCACTGTGAAAAATAATTTGGAACTATGTCCAAAGGACTATAAAACTGTGGACACACTTTGACACAGAAATACCATTCACTATTTGGTCTATTTCCCAAAGATTTTTTAAATGAGAAAGAGAAAAGGAACCTATATGTACAAAAATATTTATAGAAGGACTTTTTCTAATGGTAAATATTTGAAAATTGAGGCAATGATCAATTACTAAGGAACTGGCTGAACTATTGGTTGAACAAGTTGTGGTACATGATTATAGTGGAATACTATTGTGCTATAAGAAATGATGATCAGGATGCTTTCAGAAAACCCTAGAGAGACTTAATCTGAACTCTAGCAAAGTGAAATGGGTAGAAGCCGGAGAGCAGTGTACCCAGACACAACAATATTGTATGATAATCAATTGTGAATAACTTAGTTATTCTCAGCAATACAAAGATCTGAGAAAACTGTGAAGGACTTATGATGAAAAATGGTATCCACCTCCAGAGAAAGAACTTATTGACTCTGACTGCAGATCAGTTTTTTTTTTCCATTTCTTTTTTCCTTAGTTGAGTTTTTTTAAGAAGACAAGAAATGTGTTGGTGTTTTCTTTTATAACATGACCAATATAGAAATATGTTTTGTATGACTTCATATATATAAACTATATCCAATTGCTTGCCTTCTCAATGAGGTAAAACAGGAAGAAGGAAGAGAATTTGGAACTCAAATTTTAAAAACAAATGCTAAAAATGTATATGAAATTACAAAAATAATTTTTTTAAAAAGATTGATGGAGGGTTTGTGGATAAATCCAGTTCTCTATCATTACATCAGAACTGCTAGAATTATACCAAATAAACTTAAAGTGACTAATTTAAAGGAAAGGAAAGAAATTAATACAAGGAAATATTCACAGAAAAACCAAAAGAAATGCTGACCAGTTGGGAAAGCAAAGAAAAGCTCCTAATAAAAAGTAGAAATACTATGGGATAAGAGTACAAGGAGAAAATTGGAGAATAAGAGATGTGGATGGGTAGTCTAAAATTGTGATTCAGCAAGACATGAGTAGTACCTTTACAAAAGGGCAAGAGTTTTGAGAGTAGGAGACAGTGTAATGTTGACCAATTAGTTTTAGGGCCAAGACTGACAAAGGAGGAAAATGAAGTCAAAAGAAGAATGATGATCTGAAAGAATACTGATGGTGGAGGAACTAAAGGTCACAGTGAGGATGAAGAATAGGCTCTGAAGGAACAAAATGAGATTATAATAATAGAAATGCAATAAAATATTCAGATTATAAAATCAAAGATTCTTAAATATACCCAAGGTAGAGTCTAGGACCAGGTTATGGGAGTTGAATAGATTGAAGAACCAGGAAGTTAGAGTATTTGAAGGAACATCAATACATGTGGTGATATCTAGTAGAATGAAGGGACTTTGAGGCCTGCAGAATTCCTAGACCTCTGCCAATCTTAAGTTCCAAGTTCAATTAACTCACTGCATTTTTTATCATAATGCTGGGCACTGGAGATAGAAAGACAAAGTAATGCTTTCCTTTGAAGAGCTTATATACAACAAGCTTTAAAATCCATGTTGGAGTCACCAAATGTATTTGCACTAATGTTAATTTGAGGTTAGATTGAGTCTGCATGAATTAGGACAAGAAATCTATTTTTGATATAGGGTTTTTTTTTTTTTTTATTGGTAAGTCTCATTTCACAATTAGCCTTGAAGATTTGGGAATTCTTACTTTCCAGGACAAATGTAGCTAAGTTCATGAACAGTTTTGTCTGAAGTCACAATGTGTTCATTTGTAACTTAGTCCTGCTGAGGCCCTCAGCATTCTTGGAAAGAGGTGGGTAGTATATGGGGAAAAGAGATAAAAAGGGGTAGGGAACCATGATGAACAAATTCTTATAATTAGTCCAAAGATAACATATAGTCAAGTATCTTTAGTTGCAGTTGTTATATTAGTGGGCAGTTGGTATAGTTCAAGTATTGGTAATTATCCTAAGAAAGACCTTGAAAAAAGTTTCTGGAGGATAGGGGAGTAAATTTCAAAAATTACAAAGAAAGAAAACAACTTTTGGCATACAAAAACTATGAATTTCCAAGTTAATGTGTTTCCAAGAAAGCAATTAATTCTTAATATACCAAAAAAAAAAAAAAAAAAAAAGTGGGAGGAGTAAAAATAAGACATATTTAGTATAACTATTTCTTTTGCTTAGACAAAGAGTTTACTAAAATGGAGATTTCAATTACAATTTCGGTATGTAATATATAATTATAATAATGGCTAACTCATCCCTCACCTCCACCTCTACAGGTAAAAATTTATACCATGCACCATGAAGTGGATCATAGTAGCCAAAAAACTGACTCTATCCAAAACACAAAACAATGCCTTCTCATCTTATGTGACTTTAAAGAAATATTTCTAGGGGGCAGCTAGTTGGTGCAGTAGATAGAGCACCAGCTCTGAAGCCAGGAGCACCTGGGTTCAAATCTGGTCTCAAACACTTAATACTTCTTAGCTGTGTGACCCTGGGCAAGTCACTTAACCCCAATTGCTTCAGGAAAAAAAAGCTATAAATCCTTCACTAGGGTCCTCCATTAAATGCCAAGGGATTTACTCTGGTTCTACTGATATAGCATGGACACCAATGGATCATATGGTGTGCCCATTATAGTTGTTTGTGCTACATGATAAACTTGCCTCAATACTTTCAAAGAATTCAGTCTATTTATTGATATGAAAAAAACCAAGTGGATAAAAAAATGTGTAATGTACAGATGCAATTGAATGGAAAACCCCCCCAAATTGGACCATCACGATTTATATCTTTAATTAACACTATACATATATGATTACCTGAGATTACAATTGAAAGGCAGAAAACAGACTGGACTATCTTTGGGAAATTGCACAGTAATTTTAATCACTCTTTGTTTCTCTTTGAAACAAAGTCTCATCATATATATTTTTAAAAATAATAGTCTTCTGATGATGCTGAAAGGCCGAAAGCTACAACTAGTACAGTAGTTTACAAAACAACTAAGGCTGTGGGCCACCCAATATGTAATGGAAACATAGCTGGCTTGTGGGAGTAGCTATAAAATATTTTTACTAGCCATGAATTGTATGAGAAGTGCTTTAAAACATATCATCAGAGAGAAGTAGGATCAAAATAGATAGATGAAAAGAATGTTGTGAAAATAGGTATGACAGAGTGGTGTGTGTGTGTGTGTGTGTGAGTGATTCTCAAGTGGAAATCTTAAGAAACTTGTCTTCCAGTAGTCTGTAGTACCATTATTAAAACTGATTGAGGGATGCCAAAAATATAGCCTTTGAGCTACTTGTGGCATACAACACTCACAAGGACAGATAGAACAAGATTAAAATGTAAGGGGAAAATATTTGATAAAATAAATAAAAATGCACTAAAACATAAATAATATAATGACCCCATTTTTATTTGAGTTCAATATCACTGTGCAAAAGCGTAAAAATACCTTATAAATAAATGCAGAAAATGCAAAAAATATTCACAGGTTCTTTTACACACTAAAAATGACAATAAATTATGATCAATAAAGGAATTTTGAAAAACACAGACTTGGGTGAAGAATAATAAACCAAAGAATAAATCATAAATATCACCAATAATTATATCAAATTATATCAAAATGTAACAATGAGATAATATTCCCAAAAGTGTGTAGTTTTTAAAATAAAATTTCACTCTGAGCATTTATATTATTTAAAAAAGAGAAAATCAATAAAATAAGCATGCAACTTCAAAAATGTAAGAAATCAACAAATTAATAGTTTCAAAACCCCGCAAAATAGAAATTTTGAAAATCACAGAATAAGGAAAATTGAAAATGAAAACATTATTGTGTTGACAAAATAAACCAAGAATTGTTTTTAGAACATCATTAAAATTATTAGCTAATCTCTCCACCTGAAATAGAAAATAAAATTCCCTCCAACTCCCTCCCAAAAAATGAGAAGGGAAAATTCACAATAGAAAACAAATAAATAAATAAACAAATAGACAGACAGATAGATAGATGATAGATGATAGATGGATGGATGAATAAATAAATACATAAACAAACAAATAAATAAATAAATGAAAATATTTCAATATCAGCTGTCACAATACTGAAAGAAATTAAATGGATAACTGCAAAATATAAACTATTCAGATTAATATAAAGTGAACCAACAAATCTAGACAACCTGATCTCCTAAAGAAAATTCAAACAAACCATAAATAAACTTCCAAAGGGAAAAAATCCCCAGAACCAGATGGATTTACAAGTAAATTTGATTAAACATTTAAAGAATAAATAGTTTCCAAATAAAGTTTGGCTCATAAACAATTTGCTTCATAAACTGTTTGCAAAAAATAAGAAATAGTATGCTTGCCCAAACTCTTTCAAGGAAACAAAAACAGCATTGATACCTAAACTAGGGAGAGACAAAGTAAAAAGAAATGTATATAGTAATATAAATAATAAACACTGACACAAAAATATTAAGTAAAAAATTATCAGACAAAAATATATTTTTAAAAATAAGCATATTTATAAATACCAGAAATTTAAGAATTATTCAATATCATGAAATAGTGTATTATTAAATCACATTATAATAAATAAAAATTAAATAATATAATTATAGCACTTGCTACAGGAAAGCATTTTGGTATAACACTATTGTTGGATGAACAATCTAAAGCACTGGTTCATCTATATTTACATGTAGACATGTACAGTGAGTTGAACCAATGGCAAAAAGGAAGAAAAGAAACTTAAAAGACAGTATAGGAGTAAAAAGAATTTTCCATAATGCTGTATAATCAAAAGTATAACTACAAAGACTATTTTAGCAAAGAAATACTATAAGCATTTTCAATAAGATCCGAGACAAAGGAAGACTATCTACTGTATTCATTATTTTTAATATAGCAGCACAAAAATTTTAAACCAAAACAATACAACAAGGAAAACAATTTTAAGGAATGAATAAAGGTAAAGATGAAGCAAAATAAAGTCTATGTATATATGATGTGGCGATTTATTTAGAAAAGATAATCAATGAAAAAGAAAGAATAGCTTTAATAAAATATCAGACAAGTCCATTAGCCTTCCTAAGCAAACTCAAAAGAAAATACAATGACAATCACAACAAAAATCATTCAGTATTTGGAAACTCATCTATCAAAATACAAGTTGTTTATAAATACAACTCTTACATATTTTTATAGGAATAAAAGAAAATCTAATTCAAAGAAATTGTCAATATTCAAGGTAGAGCTGATATAATATAGCTGAACGTTGATATTCCTCAAACTACTCTATAAAATGTGAGACTATAACAACAAATTACCAAGGGACACTTTATAGACATATAAAATATAACAAAATTCATTGGAAAGATAAAAGGTCAGAATGTGAAAGGATATAATTTTTTAAATAAGGAAAATAAAGGATTTGGCATTACCAGATCCCAAATTATACAATTTCCAATATTGTATAATACTCAATAAAAATTAGTAAAGTAAATTAGTAAAAAAAATTCTACATAAACGTGACCTAGAATACACATTGCAAGTTACTTGTGAATGAACTCTCTATATATTCAGCAGAACTCCTAGGAAAAGAACAAACTAAAATCATAAACAACAGTATATAAAAGATAATTAATGATAGAGCATCTCTCCAAAGAAGTAAAAGTCCTGAATGAATATAATACATATGGAACTCAAAAATATGGATGGGAAAAATATATAATACAAGTATAAGATAACAATGTTAAAAGGAAACATGAATATTAGATAAGCAAAATGATTTGACTTTGAAAATGTTTCAAAAATAAATTAATGATTATTAATCATTTTATAAAAGTTTAAAATCTTATTATCTTAGTATAGAAAACAATATAAAAAACTCTCTAATTTGTAAGCACAATCAAGCATTGGTTTTGATAATCCTTAGAAGAACCACCAAAACACACACATACACACACACACACACACACACACACACACACACATACACACGAAACTCCAAAACTATGTAGTTTCATAGTTTTAGTAACAATTTTGTAAGCAACCAGGAGAAAGCTCTTTAAAGACAATTTCAATTGCACAAGATTTTTGCACATCCACCAGTAATTGCAGGAAAGGATAGAATAAAATATTCCGAAAAGTAAGGGAGCTCAAGGTGTGACCAAAGATCAAACATTTTGCAAACATGAGTCTATTCCTTATTGGGGAGGGAAATGAATCTTCAACAAATAAATGTATTTGAGATAATACTGCAAAAACAACAATGGAGACATGCAGATTACTCAACTTTCAAAAATATAAAAAAACTGAAGGACAAGAAAGGTAAAAGAGTAAAATTATCACCCTAAGACAGTAATAAAATCAATGCTTTCAGAGTCATGAGGTTTTTGAGAAAGACAGAGAGAGACAGACACAGAGATACAGAGTGAGACAGAGAGAACTGTTAATTCATGTTAATTCAGAAGTTTTATGTTCATTAGAGTTGGAGAAAGAACATGAAGAAATAAGGAAGGCTTCCCAAACTTCCCAAGCTCCTTCAATGAGTCAAATATGGTCTTGATAACTAACTTGGGAAGAGATAAAGTGAAAAGAAATCTATAGACCAGTGCAAGTAAAAAATGTTGCCACAAAAATATTAAATACAATATTTTAAAGAGACCACATTTTCATAAAAAATAAGTATTCATTATGAACAGATAGAATGTATATAAGAAGTTAAAGCTTAAAATCAAGAAAAGATGAGTTTATTACATCATGTTATATCAAACATAATATTTGAATAAAATTATAAAAGAGTTGCTATGGGAAAAAGTGACTCATAAAGCAGAAGATAAAATTCAGAATAAAGTGAAAGAGAAGAAAAATAATGAGGAGGACAATGTAAAATTCATCCAAAAGAGAACATCAAAAGAAAGTTACTTAACATAAGAATTTGGAAGAAAGTCAGGGATTGAAGATTTTTAAACAATTTGCTTCTCTGGGTAGAAAAAGCAAAGGATAAAAAAAAAAGTAGAGAAATAAATAAATAGAGAATATATCTGAACTGATACATATTGACATAAAACCAGGAAAATAGTAGAAATAACTATAACAACAATGTAAATGTCAAGGACAATGAAAAGAAATTGAGCATTATGTTATTATGATGACCAAACTTGGCACTGAAAAAGAAATAATAAAATATACCTCCCTTCTTTCTTCACAGAGGTAGGAGCCTAAAAGTGTAGCACATTTTATATAGTGGAAGACACTGTTTATATGTTAGTTAATTTTTTTGAGCTCCTTTTATTCCCCCTATCTTTTTTGTTCTTTGCTACAAGGAAAGAGGGCAAGGGTTGTATTTGGAAATTCAAACACTATAAAGACAAAATATCTTTTAATGATCCAATTCAAAATTCTCATTAAGATGGACTAATTTTTTAAGTGATTAAACTCTGACTTCTTATACTTAATCTTCTACTAATCTTTATGTTTCCACTAATATCTTTTTGCAGTTTACCTAGTATTTCTTTTATCAGTTATTATATATCATGAGCAGGTTGAATTTGTACCAATAATATACTATTTATTTTTAAAGAAACACTGTAATTGTTAATAACAAACAATAAAAATCATAACAATAGATACTGAAAAAGCTTTTAATAAAATTCTAAACTCATTTTTATAAAACAAAGTCTAGAAACATCCTGATATAAAAACAACAAAACTCAGCAGAAGGGCTAAAAAGAGAAATTCCATTCAAAATAACTATAGAATCTTTACTGTATTTGGGAGCAAATCTACCAACATTCAGACAGGGACTATAAAAACCTAACTATAAAATATCCTTTTAAGAAAGAGACCTAAATAAATGGAGAAACATCCATTATTTATGACCAGGTTGAACTGATATAATAAAACTGACATTATTTCTTACATATTCAGTATTGTACCAATCAAACTCGTCAAAGAATATTATATATACCTATAGAAAAATAAGAAATAAAAGCATATGAAGAAAAAAGAAAGCCAAGAATCTCAAGGGTAATAATTTTTTTAAAAAGGGAAGTTTTTCAGTATCAGATATCAAATTATCCTAAAAAGTAATAATCATTTAAACAATTTGCTACTGATGAGAAAGAGCAAAACACATACACATACAGAGACACAGAGACACAGAGATTCATAGAGAGAGACAGAGACAAAAGACAAACACTGAGAGGCTATCTACATGACATACAGAAATGAGCAACATAGTTGCATAGTAGCTGATAAAAGCAAAGATCCAAAAAAAAAAAAAAAATCATTGTTTAGCAAAAACTTTTAAAAAATTGAGTAGTCTATTGCGGCAGAAATTGCGGCAATTACACTAATACTATGCAACATATCAAATAAGCTCCAAATTGATATATGATCTAGATAGAAAGGGTCACATGTAGTGTACTTTCTAAAACCCCCAAGTTGAGGTGCCAAAATGTACTGTTTTCTAGAGCCCCCAAGTGGGGGTGCCAAAATATACCATCCGGTCTAGCTAATAAACAATTTAGAGGAGGAAGGAATAAATTAACTTTTATATCTATAAATAAGGCAGGCATTTGTGATATAACAAGTGATAGAATTACACAAGATAAAATAATTTTGATCATATAAAATTAAATATTTAAATACATACAAAACTAATGCAGTAAAAATTTGAAAGGAAACAAATAACTAGTAAAATTTTTTATAATAATTTTCTGTGATAAAGGACTTATATCCAAACTATAAATGGAATTGATTGAAATCTAAAAGATTATAAACATCATTCAATAAATTAAAGATGGATGAATATAAGCAAGCAATTTTCAAAAGAAGAAATCAAACTATCAACAATCATATGAAAAAATTACTCTAAATCATCAATAATTAGAGAAATGCAAATTAAAGCAACTTAAGGTTCTATTTCATATACATTAGACTGAAAAAAAAAATGACAAGGTAGGAGGAACCATGGGGAAAATCAGATACTGTGCTACGTTGTTGGTAGAGCTAATGGTCCAATCGTTGTAGGAAACAATTTTTAACTATTCCTAGAAAATTACCTAACATGCACTTGTATATGCTGTTTGGTCAAGCATTGTAAGATCTACACCAACAAATAAATGAATGAACAATGAACAATGTATCTATACTACAATTTTGATAGTAGTTCTTTTCATGATAGCTTTAAATTGCAAACTAAGAAAGCATCCTCCAATTGGAAAATAGCTAAACAAATTGTGATCTAAATGTGATGTTCTATTATTGTTCCTTAAGAAATGATGAAATGGACAATTAAGAGGAAACTGGGAAGACTTTTATGAATGAGATACAGTGAAGAGAGCAGAAATAGAACAATGTAAATGCAGTGATAAAATTATAGAGAAAAACAACTTTAAAAGACTTTAGAACTCTATTCAGTGCAATGATAATCTACAAGTCCAAAAAGAATGAAGATAAAACATGTCACTCATCTTCTGTCAGAGAAGCAATTAACTTAAAATGCAGAGACATACATTTTCACACATGGCTAATGTGGGGTTTGGTCATACATTTCAAGGCTTTGTTTTTTTTTTTTTCTTTTAAAAATAATTGCTCAACTGTGGTGGGGATAAAAGGGGGGAAAATAGCTACTAATTCATTTTGTATCTGTGCATTTAATATTATTTTTGTATTATATGTGGTGGCTTTTAAATTGTATTTATTTCTTTTGATTTAATATTTTTATTTTCCCAAGTTATATGTAAAACGATTTTACATTTGTTTTTAAAACTTTGAGTTCCAGATTCTCTTCCTTCCTCCCCACCTCCACTGAGAAGGCACATGTGAATTTATGCAAAACCTTTCCATAAGTCGTGTTACAAAAAAACCCATAAATCTCTCCCATCCCCCAAAAAATCCTCAAGAAAAATTAAGTTTTAAAAGTATACTTCAAACTGCATTCAGACAATCAGTTCTTTTTCTGAATATGGTTAGCATTTTTCATCATAAGTCCTTCAGAGAAGTCTTGGATCATTGTATTGCTGAGAATACAAAGCAAAGTCATTCACAGCTGATGATCTATGTGGAGCCTTTCACCAAGATGTCATTAACTGTTTGTCACTCATGAATTTACCAAATTTTACTTTCTTAAAAAAATTAGGAAGAGAACTGTCTGTAAATTATAGAATAATGAACTTGACTTCAATTTCTTATAAAATTCTAGAATGGATCATTAAAGTATTGGTTGGCAAACATCCAGAATGGGAAGAAAGTGAATATAAATTGCTATTCTTTTTATCAATAAATAGATCATGTCAAGCTAACCTCATTTCAATATTTTTTTGTTAAGACTGCTAAACTAACCGATGATAGAAATGTATGACTACAGTTTGTGTAAATTTTAATGATGCTTTTGATAAAATATTTCATGCTATTTTTGTGGAGAAAATGAAGAGACATATATTAGATAATAATACAATTAGATGTTTTCATATGCAAAGAGTAGTTGTTAATGATTCCATCTGCAGTGGAGTACCCTAGGGATTTATATTTGGCTTTATGCTATTTAACATTTTTTGTCAATGACTTGCAAAAAGGCAAAGATGATATGCTCATAAAATTTGCAGATTTCATAAAGCCAGGAAAGATAACTAACACATGATTGTCTGAATCCAAAGGGGTCTTGAAAGGCTAGAGCAGTGGGTTAAATCTGCTAAGATGATAGTTCTTAACTATCAATATAAGATCCTACATTTGAATATAAAAATAGGCTTCATATGTATAAAATGGGGGAAGTAAGTATTTAATTAAAATAAAGAGCCAAAAAGACAGCAGTTTATATAACAATTTGTCTAAAAAATATAGTCTAAGGATTTTAGTGATTGAGATATTAACATGAGTGAGAAGTATATGGTAGCCAAAAAAATCTAAGGTGATTTTGGATTTCATTAAGAGGAAACTATCTTCTAAAAATAAGTACTCTGGCTTGGAGAGACCTACATGGACTGATGCTAAGTGAGATGAGCAGAACCAGGAGATCATTATACACTTCAACAACGATATTGTATGAGGATGTATTCTGATGGAAGTGGATTTCTCTGACAAAGAGACTTAACTGAGTTTCATTGGATAAATGATGGACAGAAACAGCTACACCCAAAGAAGGAATACTGGGAAATGAATGTGAACTATTTGATTTCTGATTTTCTTCCTGAGTTATTTTTACCTTCTGAATCCAATTCTCCCTGTGCAGCGGGAGAACTGTTCGGTTCTGCAAATGTGTATTGTATCTAGGATATACTGCAACATATTTAACATATATAGGACTGCTTGCCATCTTGGGGGGGGGGAGGAGGGAGGGAGGGAAAAAAACGAAACATAAGTGATTGCAAGGGATAATGCTGTGTAAAAATTATACTGGCATGGATTCTGTCAACACAAGGTTATTATTAAATAAAATTAAATTTAAAAAAAATAAAAATAAAAATAAGTACTCTGCCCTAATCAGACTTCATCTGGAGCACTTCAATTGGGAGCTCCACAGCATGAAGACATTATTTAATCAAAAAATATTAAAAGCAGACCAAGAAGAGGATGAAGAATCTTGATCTTGCATTCAGACAGGGTATATGGAAGCTAGTTCATAATGGCTCTCAAGAGCTGATCGTAAAATTTTCAATGTGAGCATTTACACATTAGAAATCAGCAAACACTACAAATTTGCATTTCATTTATTGTCTTGCTGATTTTCTAGACTTAAGATGTTAATAATGTAGATTACATTTTAAAATGTAAGATACATTTTTGGAAAACCAGTTATTAAATGTCAGTGCATTGCTGAGTTCATGTCATTTGGGAATTGGTAGAAGTAAATGGGAACTAAAGACTTAGATGAGACATGATACTTTATTCAAATATTTAAAAGATTGTCTTGTAGAGAAGGAATTGGAATAATTCTTTTTTTGGTCACAGAGAATAGAATCAGAAGAAAGGGTAAAAAGAAAAAAAAATCAGGCTTGGTATTTTTTAAAAAGAAAAAAAGAAAAAAACAATTTCTAAGATTAGAGCTATCAAAAAGTAAAATAGGCTGCCTCAAGCTATAATGGATTCCTCTTCCTTGGTAGTATTCAATTACAAGCTAATTGACAACTTTTGGGGTAGTAAGCATTCTTTTGGAGTACAGATTAGCCTGGATCTAAAGAAAAAAAGTCTCTTCCAATTTTCAAAATTGATGATTCTGTAGTTTTTACTATTATTTGAAAATATTTTTTGCTTTTTGTTCAATCTGATTGTTGTAGATACAGTTTATCTCTAAGTAATTTTGAAGGAATAATTAAAATTCTTTCATTTTACTGAATGTCACTTTTTTCCTTTAATTTTTAGACAATTTCACAGGATATTTTTGAGTGCCAGTTGATCTATTGTGCTCTTCAGAAAATCATATTCCAATTTTTCTTTTTACTTCTTGTAACCACTGAATAATACTATGCTATTCTGATTAGTTCTTACTGGAATATTCATTCTTTCTCTTTACTACAAATTTTGTGAAATACAAATGTGAAGTTAGTAGGGTTTTTTTTTTTTTTTAATTTGACTATAATGTTTCTTGAAGGGTCTAACTTGGAGTTTCTTTCTGTTGGCCCACTATGAAATTTCTAATCTTTCTCTGTCTCTATCTCTGTCTTTGTCTCTGTTTCTTTCTGTTTCTATCTCTCTGTTTTTTTTTTGTGTGTGTCTATCTGTCTGTCTCTCTATGTCTCTCCTCCCACTCTCCTTTTGCTCTTTTTTTTTCACTCTTTCTCAGTCTTTTTTTTTTTTTTTTCTGCCCATTTGATTCTGACATGTGGCCAGGGGGGGGGGGGGGACAATTTTTCTATATGGTTTCATGAAGGACAATTTTAATTTTAGATTTTTGCTTTTTCATGATGCTTTCTAGGAAAATATCTATAATGCTTAAATAATTTCTTCTCATCTTATTTACAAATACAGTATCCTTATTTTGTTGAGATGTAATTTTTAATTTAAATCTTGATGGTTTTCTTTAAAATGTTATTCCATTATTTTCCATTCTAATTCTTTTTTTTGTATTCTGTGTCATTCTCTTTTTTCAGAAAAACAACCATAACAGAGAATGTTTGTCTTTTACCTTAAATTCTCTTGTCTATTTTTGACTTGCCAATTCTTTCCTTAGGAGTTTTATTTATGTCCTTATCTCTCTGATAATTACCCTTATTTTTTTTTTTAATTTCTCCAAACTATTCTAGGAATTTTAAAAATTGCTCCATTGTCATGCAGGGTAGGGAAGAAGGAGACTAGCAGAATTTCTTCTATCTTCACCTTTTCTAGGGTATTTTGACCTGATTTTATTTGTTGTCAAGCACTTATCCATTGGGATTATAGTTTTTTTTTTTTTTTTAAATGCTTGCTTATTCCTCCTCTTCTTCCTCCATTAGTTTTTTTTTTTTAAACTGTCTTTATCAATCACTAAGTGATTGCTTGCTGAAAATGAGTTACTTAACTGATCCTATTTTCCTTTCTAGTCTTTACTTTTTGTCCTCTGTTCTTACACCATCCATCTTAAGGTCAGATTGCAGCATTACAATTTGACAACACTGATAAACTAGAAAGTATCTACTTTGCAGAAGGGGTCTGTGCCTCTTAAGTTGAGTTGATGATGGGGCACAAAGACTACAAACAGACTTTCTAAGTGGTCCTTTTCTTCATGTTCTAGTTCCAATCTTTTGGGATCCTGCATCCTTTGGAAATTGGCATGTAGCTGGCTTATGTGAAGAGGTAAAGATACTGTTTTCACCAAAAAGGAAGACGATATTGGATTTAGATTGAAGGATTGGATTTAGAGTTAAGGAACCTGGATTATGTCCTCATTAATACATTGATAAAGTGGAGTAACTTTCCTTTCTGGGCTTCATTTTCCTTTTTTATGTAATGAAAGAATTGACTAGTTGACCTCTAAGGACTTTCACATCTCTAAATCCTGTTATGATCCTTGAATCTCTGACAGAGAAAGAAAATAAACATAACAAACAAAACTGAGCAAAGTATAAAATCCTTTGTCTGGATCACCAGGATCATACAAAGACAGAGTCTCAGAGAAATGTGAACAGCTCTGAGCTTACTGTTATTCTGAACAGGAACTCCTCCATTTTATTTCAAAGAAGGAAGAAAGTTGTTCATGCAAAACACTGACCTTACTATATAATTCAGAGTTCCAGGATGGACTTCCAATGAATTCTTATGAAGTATTTGTTGAAAGAATTCATGAATGAATGAATGTATAAATTAACAGACTTACTCACATCTCAGCAAAATATTAAGGATGCAGCCTTCAGAATCTTTCAGTGGGTAGGTGTGTTTGTAGTTGCTTTTTTAAAAGGTTTATTTCAAAGATATTTATGCATGTATATGTAAATATACATATATGTATATAAGTATGTGGAGCCTGAGTTTCCTAAAGTACTTGCAGCATCCATTATATTGCCCCGAGTTTAAATAATCTTCTCTTTTCAATGTAGTAAAAATAGTCCATGACAGCCAACAGAACATATTCCTCTTCTAATTGTTGTTATACCACTTACAAATGCTGCTGGATCTCTCTCCCTCTAATACTCAACTGCTCATTCATTAGCTATCAAGTGCAGCTTTTTGGGACAATTATATTCCATTCAATTGTCAGCTTCCCTAGTGTAGGTAGTGGATACATCACCAGTCCTTACACAGGATGTAAATTATTGCTCTCAAACCAGCATGCCAGTAACAGCAGAATGATTATACCCAGCCTACCGCTAAATAATGGATGCTTAGTACTGTGAATTATAATAAGCAAAAAGGTATGAAATATCTACTATTGTAAGTGTAATATGCTAAATATATATATACATATATATTTATTTATTTTTTATAATGAAATCATTTGGGGAAGACAGGCTACTGAATCTTGATCTCTAAGAAAAACATCCTTATGTGTGGAGTGATGCCCTGCTAATTTGCACATCACTTGAACCTCAAGGGCTGGCCTTGTTCCTTCTACTTGCAAGCTCTGACAGGGACTTTCCCCCTCTTCTGGAGATGCGCAGGCTGAATGAATGCATCCTCTAGCTGTAAAGGGAGGCAGTGAGCCACTTTCATTCACACAGGCAGAGTGGGGACTGGTTTTGTCACGTTAGGGCACTGTGTTGACTGAGCACAATAGAAGGCTCTGACACGCCAGAAGGATGCTAAGTTGGCAGGGAGCCCAAATGCCAGGGCAATGCAACACACACCCTAATTTGCAGCTCAGAAACTTCTGGTATATTGCAATGCTCTGCCGGTGATTCAGGTTGCTGCCTGAAGACCATCATCAAAACCTCTGGACTGTGGAAGAACCTTTTGAATTTTACCTCAATTCAACCTGCTAAAGTTTATTTGGGGAACCATGGGCTATGTGGTGAGCTCAACCTACCTAGGGAGAAGAGCTGAGATAGCTATTTTTTAGTCTGATATGTCTCTAAGTAATTGGGCAATCATGGACTTGTCATGTCCCTTTATTTGGAATCATACCATAGGCACTCAAGGCTCTTC
Source organism: Antechinus flavipes (assembly GCF_016432865.1). NCBI lineage: Eukaryota > Metazoa > Chordata > Mammalia > Dasyuromorphia > Dasyuridae > Antechinus > Antechinus flavipes. The sequence continues at coordinate 477,397,295 of NC_067399.1, read as the reverse complement.
TACTCTGACATTCCATGACTTTCTTTCAATGAATCCTATGCACCGGAAGGGGAAACCAGCTATGTCTCTGCTGGGAAGCTACTGTGATAGAAGGAAGCTTTATAAAAGTCCAAATGGAAATTAAATTTCGTTCTACAACCCATCTCCAGTCCCCATCTTATCCTCCCAGAATCATAGAAGCTTCCATTGCCTGGTCTTACTCTTTGCCACTCTTCTGCAACATAGGAAAATGCCACTGGGCACTTTCCTCATATCCCACTTTTCAACAACCAAAAATCCTTTCAAGCTAATGCCTCTCCCATTGCAATTGTAACCCTATGGAAAAAATTAAAGTGGAAGCAGGACATCCCTTCCAAAGGAAAAGAGGCAGATTTTATAGATTGCTGGGTCATGTCTCTTTTCTACCTGTTCTCCTCAGAACTGTCATCCTACACATGACTACAGACACAACCATGAAACAATGGAAGGACCTCAGAGCCCCAGGATACTCTTAATCTGGAATTTTATATCCTGGAGTTAGACTCGTGTAACAGTTCTTCTGTCAAGTCATAAACAACACTGAAAGGCAAATGTAGTCAAGTTTAGGACAGGACCATTACTCAATACTCCCCATTACTTGTAATGTCTGGGCTAGCTTTCTGTGGGGCCTTGGGACTAGCCTTGGTCTCAGCAGAATAATCACCATGAGAATAGTCAGGAATAAAGTCCAAAATCTTTATTGTCTCTTTCAGTCTCCCAGTCTTAACCAGTGTCCCCCATAGTGCAGGAGGCAGGAGAGCCACCATGAGGACAGTCAAAGATAGAATATCTGTGACTTTGTCCTCAGTTTAAATGCCCTATTACAATTACATCACCTGTAGAACTATTACATTATCATGCTAAGTACTAAGTATATATAAACTAGATATCCATTGTCTCATCAATTCCACTGAGTTAACACCTTGTTTCAAGTCTACTTCTTTCAAGTATACTTCTCCAAAGTTCTGCCCTCTACAATTACTGTCTTCTTTAAATCTTTTTATTAAAACTTTTTTTATTTTCAAAACATATTCATAGATAATTTTCAGCATCTACCCTTGCAAAACCTTGTGTTCCAAATTTTTCTTCCTTCCTTTCTTCCCTCAGATGACAAGCAATCCAATATATATCAAATATGTACAATTCCTCTACACATATTTCCACATTTATCATGCTATACAAGAAAAATCAGATCAAAAAAGGAAAAAATGAGAAAAAAACAAAAGGCAAGCAAACAACAACAAAAAAATGAAAATACTATGTTGTGATCCACACTCAGTCTCCATAGTCCTCTCTCTGGGTGCAGATGACTCTCTTTATCACAAGACCATTGGAACTAGCCTGAATCACTTCTCTGTTAAAAAGAGCCACAAATTGATCATTGCATAGTCTTACTGTTGCTGTATACAATGTTCTCTTGGTTCAGCTCACTTCACTTAGTATCAGTTCATATAAGTCTCTCCAGGCCTTTATGAAATCATCTTGTTGATCATTTCTTACAGAGCAATAGTATTTGATAACTGTAACAGAGGACTCCTTTAGGCATCTAGGGTGACAGAAATAAAGATGTTAAAACTATAAGATATTTTAATTTTCCCTTTATAAGATGTCTTAAAACTATTTCTATCATATATTTTTTATACCTACAGAATAAAACCTGTCCTTCTACTTGATGCACTAGCCAATATGAATCATACCATCCCTGTTCCTCATCTTGCCCCCTCAAACTCAGAGAAGCTGCTATAATTTTTGTCCTTCAATGTATAGTTCAAGTACTACCCCCTCCATGAAGTCTTCCTTGGTCCTTTCTGCAACAAGTGAATAATGCTTTCTTCTGAGTCTTTATAGCATTTGACTTGGTACTATTATGAGTTCTATCATATTTTATTGCCATATTTAAGTAGTTACCTTTTCTTCTATAGCAAATAATAAAACTCCTTAATGACATTGTACTCGGCATGATTCATCTTTGCATTTTCTGTCACTTCCTTACCTGGATTCATAGATTTATAGATTTTTATAGATCCAAAAAAAAAAAATCTATAAAATTAAAGGGTGAAAGAGAAAATTATCACACATAAAAGAGGCAAGGAAAAGATTTACTATGGAGAGGAAGAAGGTACAGATGAAGGGGGATAAATGAACTTACTTTCATTACTATTGGCTGAAAACAAGAATAATGTATACACTTAACTGGATATAGAAAGCTATCTTACCTTACAGGGAAGTAGAAAAAGAAGGGGATAAGAGAAAAGGGGATGATTAAAGAGAAGGCAGATTATGAGAGAAGTTAGTCAATAACAAAACACTTTTGAAAAGGTACAGGGTGAAAGGAAACAGAGAATAGAGTTAATTTTATATAAATCAGAGCCATTCCCCAATTAATACATTATCAAAAGATAAAATTTTCAAATGAAACAATCAAAGTTATTTATAACCATATTTAAAAATTCTCAAAGTCACTATTGATTGGAGAAACAAAATTAAAATAATCCTGAAATACTACTTTTTACCAAAATAGATTGACTAATAGAACAGAAAAGGAGCATGACATATATTGGGGGAGGTGGGGAATGTGGGGAAAATGACACAATGCATTGTAGATGGACTTGTGGACTGATTGAAGCATTCTGTAGAGCAATTTGTAACTTTGTCCAAAGGCTATAAAACCATGCATTCACTTTGACCTAGCAATATCACTACTAGGTCTGTATCCCAAAACAGATAAAAACAAAACAAAAGGAAAAGAAACTGTATGTACAATAATATTCATAACAATTCTTTTTCTGGAGGCAAAAATTGGAAATTGAGAGCATGCCCATCAATTGAGGAATGACTAAACAAATTGTGGTATGTGATTGTGCTGGAAAAACTATAAGAACTTTGCTCTTGGAAAAAAAAAAATCTGGAAATATTTACATGAGCTGATGCAAAGTGAAATGGACTATGTACAAAGTAATAACATAATGTAAGATGATCAACTGTGAATGACTTAGCTATTCTCAGTAATCCAATGATCCAAGAAGCTCCAGAGGACTTTCAATGAAAAATACTATCTATCAATAGAGAAAGAAATGATGATGTTTGAATATACACTGAAGCATACTTTTTTTACTTTATATTTTTTGAGGTTTTTTTTTTTTTCTGGGAGATCTATGTTTTCTTTTACAATATGACTAATATGGAAATGTTTTGCATTACTACACTTGTATAACACATATCAAATTGGTTGCCTTCTTACTGAAAGTGGGTAGAAAGGGATGATGGGAGAGAATTTGAAATTAAAAAATTTAAAAACAAATGTTAAAAATTTCCATCACATATTGAATATTTTTAGAAGAATTGCACATGCTTAACCTATATTGTATTGCTTGCTGTCTTGGGAAAGGGGAAGTGAGGGAAGGAGGGAGAAAAATTTGAAATACAAGGTTTCACAAAGGTGAATGTTGAAAACTATCTTTGCATATGTTTGGAAAAATAAACTACTATTGAAAATTTTCTATGTGTAATTGGGGGAAAATAAAACACTAAGTGGATTAAAAAGAAAAAGGAAATCTTTTATGGAATCACAAAGACTAACCAACTAACCAACTGAATAACAACAAAGTTAAGGAAGAGTTTGATAAAGATCTTTTATCATTAAATGGTTCTGAAATACTCAAATAGCCCCCAGGACTACCTTAAAAATTGTAGCCAGGCTGAGGATTCAACTCAACAATGGTAGGGTATGGAAGTAGAGTAGTTCTGGGATTTAGCCAAGATGGTGGAGTAAAGTCAGGAAGTTGTTTGAGGTCTTCCAGTTTCCCTTGAAACCAAGTATCTGAACTGATTCTGATGAAATGAAACCACTCTCTAGATCAAGAGAGACTGGGAAAACTTCAAGAAAGGTCAATCTCACTGGGGGAAAAGAGTGTTCAGCCCATCTCAGTCAGACTCTGGAAAGGCAGGGAGATAGTCTTAATCACAGCAAATTAGCAACTAAGATCCTTAGTCCTGGGTCAGTAGAGAAACAGATCAGTGGAGCAGCCTCCAGTTCCATATCAGAAGGCAAATTCTGGGAAAACAGGCTGTTTCCTGGAAAGAGCAGATAAATTTACCCCTTGCAAACATAAGGGGCTCCTGTGCTCAAAGCCAAGGCTCAGAGCTGTACAACAAGTTTGGGAAAGTGCTCCCTTTACCCCAGAAACAGAGCTCAACCATAAAAGTAAAATAAGAGAAATGTCAAAAGAAAAGAAAATGAGTAAATGAGAAAAGAACCTAGATCATAGAGAGGTACTATGGTGACAGGGAAGACCAAAATAACAATCCAGAAGAGGACAAATGTCCATGGAGGAAATCTCAAACAGTGACATGAATTGGTCTCAAGACCAAAGAGGCTTTTTTTATTTTATTTTAAAGGTTTCAAAGATTTTAAGATTTTAAAAGGCAAAAAGAGAGGTAGAAGAAAAAAATTGAGAAAATAAATGAGAGTTATGCAAGAGTGACAACAGCTTGGAAATGGAAGAAAAAATTGGTTGAAGAAAATAACTCCTTAAAAAAAATATAATTGATCAAATGCAAAAAAAAAAAAAAAAAAAAAAAAAAAAAAAAATCCACTGAAGAAAACAACACCTTCAAAAGTAGAATTAACCAAATAGAAAAAGAAATATAAAAGCTAACTGAAAAAAAAACTAGAATGGGGCAAATGAAAACTAATGACTCCACGAGACAGCAGGAATCGGTGAAACAAACTAAAAAGAATGAAAAGTGGGAAGAAAATGTAAAATACCTCATTGGAAAAACAGCCAACCTGTTTTGATAATTTTTAGATTATTGGTCCACCTGAAGGCCATGACCCTCCCCAACCCCTTTCCCCCCAAAAAAAAGAGCCTGGATAGCATTCTTCAAGAGATCATTAAGGAAAACTGCTCCAATATTCTAGAACAAAGGGGGAAATACTCATTGAAAGAACTGATTGATCCTCTTAGGAAAGAAATCCCATAAGGAAAACTCCAATGAACATTGCTGCAAAACTCCAGAACTACAATTTCAAGGAAAAATATTCCAAGCTGACAGAAAAAAATATAATTCAAATATCAAGGAACAACAGTCAGGATTACTCAGGATCTGGCAGCTTCTACCATAAAGGATTGAAGGGCCTGGAATACCATATTCTGGAAGGCAAAGAATCTGGGGTTACAGCCAAAAATTAACTACCCAGAAAGACTCAGCATCATCTTTCAGAGGAGGGAATGGATCTTCAATAAAGTAAGAGACTGTCAATCATTTCTATTGAAAAAACTAGAACTAAAAAGAAAATTTGATCTACAAACACAGAATTCAAACGATATCTGTAACTCTTAAGAACTGTATCTGTCACTGAGGCAGACAGAAGAGGGCATCCCATTGATTGAGAGTGTGGTGGTAAATAGATTCTGATATGATGATATCAAAGAAAAAAGACATTAAAGGGTGGGAAAAGGTCTGCACTGGAAGAAAAGAAAAGGAGAAGTATAATGAGACAAATTGAATCATATGAAGAGGCACAAAGGACCTTTTACAATCAAAGGAAAGAAGGGAGGGGACTGAGCATTGTTTGAAGTTTGATCTCACCAGTTTGGGCTCTGAGAGGGAAAAACTTAATTATTCAATTGAGTATAGAAATGTATCTAACCCTCTAAAGAAGGAGGAAAAAGAGAGGGGAAAAAGGAAAAGTAAGATAGAAGAGAGGTCAGAAACTTTAGGTAAAAAGATAAGGGAAGTTGGGAAGGGATGATAGAAGATAAGGTAGTGAGTGGAATGAGTTAAAAAATACTACTAAGGACAAAATGGAAAAAAATAAGAAAATATATACAGGGGAGAAAATAGAATGGAGGGAAATACAGAGCTAATAACCATAACTGTGAATGTAAATGGAATAAACTTTCCCATAAAATAGAAGCAAATAGCAGAGTGGATTAAAAAACAGAATCCTACAGTATGTTGTTTATAATAAACATATCTGACACAAAGAGACACGTACAGAATAAAGATAAAAGGCTGAAATAGAATTTATTATGATTCAGCTATGGAATACTATTGTTCTGCAAGAAACAACCAGCAGGATGATTTCAGAGAGGCTTGGAGAAGCCTACAGAATTGATGCTAAGTGAAATGAGCAGAACCAGGAGATCATTATACATGGCAACAACAATTCTCATGGACGTGGCTCTTTTCAATAATGAGAGGATTCAAATTAGTTCCATTTGTTCAGTGAAGAGAGTCATCTACACCCAGAGAAAGAACCATGTGAATAGAGTATGGAACACAACATAACATTCTCACTCTCAGAAATTTTGCAAGTTATTTGCTTGCATTTTGTTTTCTTTCTCAGTTTTTCTTTTCTTTCCTTCTTGATCTGATTTTTCTGATACAGCATGATAACTGTATAAATATATACACATATATTAGATTTAACATGTATTTCAACATATTCAACATGTATTAGACTACTTGCCAGCTAGGGGAGAGAGTGGGGGAAAGGTGGGGAAAATTTGGAAAAAAAGGTTTTGCAAGGGCCAATGTTGGAAAAATTACCCATGTCTATGCTTTGTAAATTAATTAATTATGCCATAATAAATAAATTAATTTTTTTAAAGGAGTTTAAGGGCAGGGACTGCTTGGACTTTTTCTTTGGATCTTTAGCCTTTCATGCAGAGCCTAAAATATTGAAAGCATTTAATAAATGCTTGTTGATGGAAAAAAAAAATAAGAAAAAAAAGTATTATGATTCAGCTGAAGTAAAATAAGCAGGGGTAGCAATTATGACCTCAGAAAAAGAAAAAGTAAAAATAAATCTTATTTAAAAAGATAAGAAAGGAAAGAACATCTTGATAAATGTTATTATAAACAATGAATTATAATGATACTAAATGTCCATGCACCAAGTGGTAGAGCAGCCAAATTCCTAGAAAAGATTTTAAACCAGGGACAGGAAGAAATAGACAGCAAAACTATACTGGATGGGGGGAAGGGAGAAGGGGACTCAATCTTCATCTCTCAGTTTCAGACAAATTAACCACAAAATAAACAAGAAAGAAACCAGGGAGATTAATAGAATACTAGAAAACCTAGGTATGATGGACCTCTGGAGAAAACTGAATAGGGACAGAAAAGAATATGCCTTTTCTCAGTAGAACATGGCATCTACACAAAAATTGGCCATGTATTAGGCTATAAAAATCCTCACAAACAAGTCCAAAACAAACAAACAAAAAAGACAGAAATAGTAAATGCTTCTTTTTTCAGGCTACAATGCAATAAAAAATTATATTCAATAAAGGGGCAAGGAAAAATAAATTTAAAACCAACTGGAAATTAAATAATCTATAATCTAATTCTAAAAAATGAGTGGATCAAACACCAAATCAGGAAACAATCCATAATGTCATCCGAGAGAATGAAAATAATGAGACATCATATCAAAACCTACTAAATACAAACAAAGGAGTTCTTAGGGGAAATTTTATAACTCTAAATAGCTACATGGATAAAATAGAGAATGAGGAGATCAATGAATTAGGCCTGCAACTAAAAAAGCTAGAAAATAAAACAAATTTAAAACCCCCAATTAAATACTAAATTAGAAATTCTGAAATTTAAAGAAGAGATTAATAAAATTGAAACTAAGAAAACTATTGAACTAATAAATAAAACTAAGAGTTGAGTTAATAAAAAAAAATAGATAAATCTTTGGTTAAATTGATTAGAAAAAGGAAAGAAAAAAAACCAAATTACTAGCAACAAAAATGAAAAAGATAAACTTATGACCAATGAAAAAGAAATTAAAGCAATAATTAGGAACTATTTTGTCCAGCTGTAGAGCAGCAAATCCAACAATTTAACTGAAATGAATGAATATGTTCAAAAATCTATCAATTCAGCTGAATTACATGGAGAAGGGAGCATCAGTTCAGTTGAGGAGAAGCACTCTCTTGGAGGCACAACCAGATTCATCTTCATCTCACACCACTGTGTGAGACCAAGCTGGTCTGAAAGGCTCTCCAGAAAGCTAGCTGAGCCCCAAGTGAAGGAGACAAGAGATTCATTCCATCTTTGTGCTGGCTGGAGGCTGAAGAAAGCAGAGGCAGAAGCAAAGGATAAAGCTGCAAGAGATCTTAGAACCAAGCAGAGAGAGAGGCCTCAACTAACCGGGCTATTTTAGAAGGAGAAAATAAACGTTTGAACTTTTACCAGCTGGCTGCATTTGGAGTGATTATTACTCTTAACTGAAACTAAGGCTGCCTCCAGAAAACCTCCCGAAGAAACCTGCTCCCAGAGAGAACCATTATATTTTAAAGAAGAAAAACACCACACATCTCTATGATCTTGAATAAATCATTTAACTTCATCCAGTCTCATCTTCCTCATTCTAGACAGCTAGGTGGAATAGCAGATAGAAAACTAGATCTGAAATCAGGAATGTTTGAATCCTGATTCAGGAACTTACTAGCCATGTGACTTAGAATTTCTCATAACTTTAGTTTCCCATTTGTTAAATGGGAATAATGATAGCCTTACTTCACAGGGTTATTGTGAAGATCAAAAGTAATAACTAATGTAAAATGCTTTGGTAACCTCAAAGCTCTACCGAAGTGTTAATATTATTATCATTGTCACCATCATTATGGTCATTATCATCATCATTCCTGTTATTATCTGTGAAATGAAAGACCAGATGGTGTCTGAGGTCCCTTCTAGTCAATCTCAATGATTACATGATTCATAGATCACTCCTGCAGAAAACACTCAATACTAAGACAGATACCCTCTGGGGAATGTTGGGTGCTGGGTGTCCCTAACAAAAGTTACACCCACCTTTTGAATTTAAAAATGAACTTTTCAGGGTTTATTGAAAGGAGTGAGTCCCCTTAGTGAATCATGACAAAGCTATGTAGCACAGGTGTTGGTGTAACTGTGATACACTGGGAACACACACCCAGAGTAATGTTTCCAGAACCAGGGCTAGGATTGGGGTGGGGGTGGAGGGGCCTGGATCAGGGCAAGCTCTTTGGGGTGTAACATAAAACAGCCAGGAGTCCCTGCTCACTCAAAGAAAGCCTAGGAGGGGTTCCCAAATGATCTCAGCTGCTTTGTTTTCCCCCACAATGAATGTATTTCTTAGCTTCTGCCTTTGTATAGAGACACTATTCAACCAGGGGGATGTTTTTCAGAATAGAATCTCCAGGTTTCCCGCATTTGTGCCATGGACAATATGCCACAAAGCAAGAAGGGGATTTTAAAAGGGAGATGAGGTACTCTGGAGGTCCACACACTCATCCCTCCTTTACCTTGAGGAATTTCTGCAGTTGACTAAACCTGTAAAGAAAAGCCACCATGGCATAAGTAGTTAAAAGAACATAAGTCCTAGAAATAAGATCAGTGCTAGAGTCCCAGCTCATTATGTACAGCTCAGCAGGAGCATCCACTCTGGACCCCCGTTTCCCTCTCAGAAAAATGGGGACAATGATATCTACTGTATCTCCCAAGGTTGTTGGATATAAATCTGGGCTCATCTACTACCTCACCCTTTCATCCCTTTCAAAGACAATTCAAGTCATACCTTCCATATAAAGCCTTTCCTTGAATGAAATTATGGATCATTTGTTGATTTGTTGGATGACCCACCCATTTTTTTAGAATTAGATTACTTAATTTCCAATTGGTTTTTAGTCTAACTTTCCCTGCCCCTTTACTGAATATTTTTATTGCAATGTATCTAAAAAAGAAACATTTACTATTTCTGCCTTTCTGCATTGATTGGAGGTTTTAGTGCCCTAATCCACGGTCAATTTTTGTATAGATGTGATGCATTGCCCAGAAAAAGGTGTATTACTTTCTGTCTCTATTCAATTTCCTCCAGAGGTCTATCATATATAGGTTTTTTAGGATTCTATTAACTTCCCTAGTTTATTTTGTAGTTAGATTTGTCTGATTCTGAGAGGGGAAGGTTGCGGCTCCCTATTAATATAGTTTTGCTGTCTATTTTTTCCTGTGACAGCTTAATATCTTCTCTAGGAATTTGTATGCTTTAACAATTGGTATATATACATTTAAAATGGATACTACTTCATTGTTTACACTACCTTTTATCTAAAGCCTTTTTTAATGTTCTCCTCTCTTCTAATTGATGTTTCCCTTGCTGATGTGTCCCTCCAAAAAAAAAGATTTTTATTTATGTATATATTGGGTTTACACTTATTATGTACATGTCTTATTTCCTCTGAGAGAAGGTTGGTTTTCTAGGGGCAAGAACTTTTTTTTTCTATTTCTACCCCTAATACAGTTCTTGGAATTTATGTACATAATCAATACTTGTTAATTGATTAATTGGATGGTTGGTAAATATATTAATAAAAATGTAAAGCTCATGCCCAAAGAACTATCAAACTGCAAACCCTTTGGTCCAGTAGTGTCTCTACTGGTCCTGTATCTCAAAGAAGTCATTAAAACAAAGTAAAAGAACCCACATGTGCAAAAATATTTGTAGGCAAAGAACTAGAAATTGAGTGAATGCCCTTCAGTTGGGGAATGGCTGAATAAAGTATGGTGTATGAATGCTATCGAATATTATTGCTCTATAAGAAATGATCAACAAGATGATTTCTGAAAGGCCTAGAGCTACTTATATGAACTGATGCTAAGTGAAGTAAGTTGAACCAAGAGAACATTGTACACAGCAACAAGATTATACGATAATCAATTCTGATGGACAAGGCTCTTTTCAACAGCAAAGTGATTCAGGCCAGCTCCAAAGGTCTTGAGATAGAGAGAGCCATCTGCACCAGAGAGAGGACTGTGGGAAGTGAGTGTTGATCACAACATAGCATTTTCAGTTTCTTCTTGTCTTTGCTTGCATTTTGTTTTCTTTCTTATTTTTTTTCCCTTTTTGATCTAATTTTTCTTGTGCTGCATAGTTAATTGTAGAAGTGTATATAAAACTGTACATGTTTAACAATATTGTATTACTTGCTGTCTAGGGGAGGATGGAATTGGGGAAAGAGGGAGAAGGAGGAGGAGAAGAAAGAGGAGAAGAAGGAGAAGGAGAAGAAGGAGGAGAAACAGGAAGAAGAGGAAGAAGAGGAGAAGGAGGAGGAGGAGAACAGGAAGTGGGAGGGGGCATAAAAGTATACAGTTCACAATTGCCTGATTCCTTCCCTTTGTATACCCTCTACCTTATGACCAAAATGCATCTTCCCTCTCCTACTTAATCTATTCTTTCCCTTATATCTGAAAAGCTTTTCCTCTCTCCTACTTGGTGAATTCTTATTTATCCAAAAGTTCATTTAAAAATTAAATTTAAAATTTAAATTCTACCTTCTCCATGAAGATCTTCTTTCTCTCTGGTCACGTATCAGCTTTATTTTGTATCTTTTCCACGTGTAGTACTGGATAGAGTGCTGGAGCTAGAATCAGGAAGACCTGCATTCCAATCCTGCCTATTACCAGACACAAGTGGCTTATCTATGGGTAAATTAGCTTAACCTCTCTGATTTTGGTTTCCTCATCTACAAGATAAGAACTACTCCTACCACACAATGTTTGTGAAGGTTAAATGAGACATAAAGCCTGTTGCAAACTTTAAAACAATATATAACTGTCAGCTATTGATGGTATATATCATAATTACCATAATTTGTGTCTTCATAACATTATGTATTATTGAATATGTATGTGTTTGTCTCATCCCTCAAGTCATATCTAAACTTTTTATCTATTCTAACTCCAAAGTACTCTTCCCAAAACAAATTCTTGATAACCACTTCCTATTTGATAATTTTTAGAGCTTCTTTTTAAAAGAAACAAGAAAAGAACATTGATTCAGGAAAGCAAAAACTAGGAATGACTTTTCATTAGCCATCACTGGGGCAGCATTGTAGCATTGTAGGAACCTATATCTTCTGTTATCTTCAAGAACAAAACTTTCCTCTCTCTATCTCTGTCTGTCTGTGTCTTTCTATCTTTCTCTGCCTCTTTCTGTGTTTCTCTGTCTCTGTCTTTTTGTCTCTGTCTCTATCTGTTTCTGTCTCTCTTCTTTGTCTCTCTCTCTCTCTCTCTCTCTCTCTCTCTCTCTTTCTCTCTCTCTCTCTCTCTCTCTCACACACACACACACACACACACACACACACACACACACACACACACATCTATCTATCTATATCTATCCCCAATTTCCCCTGAGTTAGAGAATGAGTTTACTTTCAATGGACTAAACCATGGGACACTTACAAAGAGACAAAGAGACAAGCATCTTTGTTTCTATTGTTCCCCCACTGGACTGGAAGAGGGAGACCCAGCCATGCTGGGGGGGCAAGGCACCCTTTCCCTCCCTCAGTGCCATCTCTGATTCATCACTAGTCACTGAAGCTCTATTGCACATTTTAATGGATACGTTACCATAAGGGGATTCTCTCTGGTGGCCTAAGGGACTTTCCTTTCTGGAAGATTACAAGGCTCTGTTTTCAAGTCTTTACTCCACCTCCACCCCCTTTCTATAAGAAGCCTGGAGGCATTTTTCATGAATTTTGCCCTTTATTTTAAGCATGGTTCTGCCATGTGACTAACATATCCCAGCATTTCCTAGCCTACTCAAACACCACATCATCACCACCTGTTATCACAGCTGTTTCTCCTTTGCTTTGGTGTGTGGTTACTGAAAGGCTGCAGCCTGGATTCGCTTGGGATGGATGGGGTGTCGGCTGTCGGTGGTGTATAAGGCTATGGGAGAGCTCAGTGGCGATTTCAGTTTTGAAGAAAAAAACTCATTTTTTTTTTCCCCCAAAGCTCTTTCTAGGAAGATCATCAGTGTGGGAACAGAGTTGCCAAAGTTTAATTTAATCTTCACTCCCTGCCTACCACTTGAAGGATTAAAATGTGGGGGGAGAGACTATAGAGTTTCCTTTCCATATTATCTTTATGAAAGGGTGCTTAACCCTTTGTGTATGTGTCTGGATTCCTTTATTAATCTGATGGAATCCTTTTCAGAACAATGTATTTAAATGCATAAAATAAAATACATTATAGTATAAGGGAACCTGCTTATATTTAAAAGTAGATGTCAAAATATCAGGTCAAAAAATAAATTTAAAAATCCCAAATTACAAATTTTAGCTCTAAATATTTAGAGATCATAAGATCTGAGGAAATCTGTGACTATTGTTATCTAAGTTAGATTTTTAAATGCTTCAATAATGACTAATATTACAAAGGAATCAACCCACAAGTATTTACTTAGTACTTGCTGCACAGTTAATCCAATACTAGTCATCAGAGGAGTTAGGTCAGTAGAGACTATTGGAAAGAGCCCTGAATCTGGAATAAAAAGGCAAGGATCTGAATCATGGTTTTCCTATTTACTACTTAGGTGACTTTTTGACAAATCACTTAAATTTTCTGGACTCTACTTCCCAATTTCTAGAAGAAGAGATTCGCAGGAGTTAGAAGGGACCTTAGAGATCATTTAGCCCAACATTCTCATTTGCTGGATGATTAAACTGAGTCTCAGATGTTAGTGATTTGGTCATGCAAGTAATAAGCAACCAAGGTAGGATCAGTACCCTAGTCACCTGACTCCAAATCCAGTACTCTATGCTCTTTCTCTTGTTTAAGCATGTTTTAGGTCTTTTGTTCTTTTTTCAAATGGCTTAATTTCTTGTCCTTTTACCATTATGATCACTCTTTTCTTGTTTCACAAGATTTTTTGTTTAGTCATTTCAGTCAGTCCAACTTTTTGTGATCCCATTTTGATTCTCTTGGCAAAGATACTGGAGTGGTTTGCCATTTCATTCTCCAGCTCATTTTACAGGTGAGAAAACTGAGGCAAATTGGGTTAAGTGATTTTCCCAGTGTCACACGGCCAGTGAGGATCTGAGATCTTATTTGAACTCAGAAAGATAAGTCTTACTGACTCTAAGCCCAGGGCTCTATCCATTGGGCCACTAATCTGTCCTCCTTAATTCATTAGATTGTTGGTTTCTTTTTCAAAATATGGCACCCAGAACTGAACACAATACTCCAAATATAATCTGAACCATTGGAGGAGACAATTTTAAGGTTTCCCCTCTTAGCGCAGAATCCACTGAACTTTGCTACCCTGCCATAGGTTTTTAATTGGTACATATAATGAATAGAATCGTAGAATTAGAACTAAAAGGAACATTACAAATCATCTTACTTTGAAGATGAGAAAATTGAGGTAGTATAAAGTGAAATGGAAAGGTGGAACAAAGATAATAGAGAAAATCCAGGAAGTTGTTTGAGTTTTCTGCAGCTTCCTTCAGAAACAATGTTAAATTAAGCCTTTAAATGGATTCTGGAGCAACAGAACCCATTAAAAAGACAGGCTGAAACAATTTTTTCTAGCTTAAGATAACTTAGAAGGATTTCAGGAAAGGTCTGTCTCACTCATGTAAAAAGGGAAATGCAGCCTAACCCATGTGGTGTCCAGGCAAGACAGCAGAAGACTCAACCACAGCACAGATGAGAGGTGAGGCCCTATAGCTCTAGCTCAGCAAGCCAGAGGCACAACAGTTCAGCTGTAAGGCATCCACATCCAACATAGAAGACAAATCACCAACCCTGGAATTCAAAACACAACAGGTGTGACTAGTCTGGGCCACCCCAGCACAGTGAGCAAGCTGCTAGCACCTGAGTCCCAAGTGCAAAATATCAGTGACCAGGATTCTGGCCACCAGCACAATAAGCTTGAGATAATGCCCAGTACTCTAAGAGCAGAGGTCAACTTCAAAATTTACAAAATAGAAGAAAAT